>NC_056740.1:450362924-450452924 GCF_019279795.1 Protopterus annectens
AGAGTGGCGTACAGCAACAGTGGTCCCTCTCCATAAAGGTGGTGCCTCAACGGATCCTGGAAACTATCGCCCCATAAGCCTGACTAGCTTGGTCTGCAAAGCTATGGAAAGTATCATCATGGACCTCATAAATAAAGATATTGGGGACCTACAGACACTGGATCCTACCCTGTTCGGCTTTGTTAAGGGCAGATCCTGCCTCTTAAACCTGTTTGATTTCTTTGAAACAGTCACCAAGGCGATTGACGACAGGAAGGTGGTCCACACAGCCTACCTGGACCTTGCAAAAGCCTTCGATACAATACCCCACTCGGGCATTATAGATAAGCTCACCAGCTTAAATATAAACCCCTATGTCACTAGATGGATTGCAAACTGGCTCAAAGACAGAACCCACATGGTTAGAATTGCTGGAGCCATGTCAGACTCCACACCAGTTACAAGTGGTGTCCCACAAGGCTCAGTCCTGGGACCTCTCTTGTTCGGTATATATTTCTCGGAGGTACAGGCCAACACGGAAGGACTGTGGCTGACCAAGTTCGCAGATGACTGCAAACTGGGCGCCATAATCGACTCTCCAGCCGACACAAGCATCCTCCAAAAGGGCCTCATAGAAACAGACAACTGGTGCCAGAGCCATGGCCTCAAGCTAAATGCCAAAAGTGTATAGTCATCCCCTTTGGCAAAACAAAGTGCCCACAAATTACCACATAGGTGGTAATCCATTAAGTACAGAAGAAGTAATTAGGGACCTGGGGACCCAAGTTGATAGCAATCTCTCATTTGACAACCACGTGGCCAAAGTGGTTAGAAAAACATTTTATATAGCCCACCTAATCATGAAGGGATTCACATCTAGATCAGGGGAGGTCATCGTGCCTCTTTACTCATCCCTCATCAGGTCCATAATTGAGTACAATGCCCCTTTTGGGATGTACCTTACCAGACACCTGCAGCAACTGGAAAGACCCCAAAAGTACCTCACCAAGAGGATCAAAGGGCTCAAACAGATGCCATATGCTGCTCGGTTAAAGAAACTCCAGCTGTACTCAGTGGCATACCGCCTGTTCAGAGGTGATCTGTGCCTGACGTATAAAGCCATGTCCAACCCGGAATTAATGGACATGCTGCACCTCAGAAAATCCAAATCCCATCGAGCTGCGCGCTCAAGAGACTTGAACCTCAGCACTGAAATAAATAGGACATGCTGGAGGGACAGATTCATAATCCAGAGGCTCCCTTCACTCTGGAATAAAATCCCAGTCCAGGTTAGGCAGAGTCCCTCATTGACTCTCTTCAAGAGCAATCTTGATGAGTGGATGGGAGATCGTAGGTTTACCCCGGGTATCACTTCTGTGTCACTGTTAGACAGAGGCACAGTATACTAACCTCGAAAAAGGGCATAGCAAAATAAATTTAAAATGGGTGGCGAAAGCCAAACACATTCTGGCTAGGCTTATAAATGCCCTAGGGCAGATAGTCTAGTATGAACCTATGAACCTATATATATATATATATATATATATATATATATATATATATATATATAATATATGTGTGTGTGTGTGTGTGTGCGTGTGTGAGCATTCGTGGGTCACGGTTTGGTAAGGAGAGTGTGGTGGGTGTTATGTGTTCCTATGTCTTGATTAGTGGTAGTTTTAGGAAAAGGCTTTTTAGTAACATAATGTGAGGGGTTAAGGTAAGAGTCAAGGGTGGGGTTAGGGTTTGCCCCTTCATCCCTCCTTACTCGTGCACTAACCCTAACTGTTCTATTTATGTATTCCCATGAAACATAATCAGGAACGTTTTGTATATCCACAAGGCCAACCTCGGCTTTCCCTTGAGCTCTCTTCTGCCCAGTGAATACGATTTATTAATAGCCTGAAGTGATGCATTCAAGAACAGCTGAAGACGTGTGTATTCTTTTCCAGTCAGATTAGGTAGTACACCTTTCAGTCTTGATAGTAAAACTCTTCAAGTAACTCTACATCTGCATTTCAGAATGATATAATGGCCTATAATTCTTTATATCACTCCTGTCCTCTTTCTCTTTGTTACAGAATCATGGTTGTAGCTTCCTCACTTATTATTATGTGAAATCCCACTGTATTATAGAAGTAGTAGGGAAACCTTCAGATCCCCTGGCCTTCCTACCCTTAAAATATCTTATAACTCCCCCATTTTGTTTCCATTCTCTTCATTCAATGTCTCTCCTTACAATGTGCCAAAATCTCCTACCTCCCCTTCCACCCTTTTGTATAATGTCCCCTGAGAACTTAGTTTATGTCTCCGCTGGAATTGTACTTCAGCCCCTTCTCAGCCTTAACCTCATATGTCCACCCTTCTTCCTTTGAGTCTTATATCTTCACATCAGTACCTTCAACTCCATTTCTCTCTGCATCCACAAACCAGCTCGCCGACCACATCATTGTTCTTTCCTAGATGTTCCTTAACTTTTCCCTCAGTTCCTTTATAACCTTATTATCTGCATCTCCTGTCTTCCTTCCAGTCCCCGTCTGTGAATTTGTTTGAGCTGTTGCTCAGTATGCCTAACCACCTCACCACTCACTCCCTACGTATCTCTCGTGACTCTGCCCCTGTCCCCCCATGAACCTGTCCCTGTAGATTGTCTTAACACCTTCCCAGTCCCTCACTCCCATCTGTGCCTGTTACCTTTTATTCTACCTTAATGTTTCTATCTCCATGTAACGTCTCTGTGCAGTTTGTGAATGGCCTAGATTTTACATGTGCACTCCCCCAACCTCACGATCTAATGTCACTGCTGTTGCATGAGCAGACATATTTAATTCCCCACAATATGTGCCTAGTGTTTCGCCTAATGTCTGTATGCCAAGTAATCCCTTACCTTCATCACTTTCGTCTGGCTTCATCTCCCGCCACTCATCCAGCAAACCCAGCCTTCTCATTCCTCCCTCCAATTCATTTTGGCTGCTGTTATGAAATTCATTCACTCTGTATATCATGTCCTCCAACAATCATCCGATCTCTCTTTTCTCCAACACTTCCTAACTCTCTTAGCCTCTGTCTCTGATCATCCATATTTGGTCCATAGAAAACAATCAACACATGTTCTGCCTCGCTTTTCTCCATCTTGTAATTACCCACTCCTCTTCCTCCTTCCCCATATCCTTCCTGCTCCATCCTTCCCTTATCCTCCTTAGATACCCCCCTTGACACAACTGCTTCCTGTGCATATATAACCATTCTTCTCAAGAGGCCTCATCACCTGCCTTTTTGAATTTAAACATTGTATTTCTCTTTTCCCTCTTACTAGTCATCAAAACCCTCTGTCTTTTAAATTAATTTTTGAATTTCCTACATTCCAGATCCGTGTCCTGACCCCCCCTCAATTGTCTTGCTCCCTTTTGCTACCCAATCATCAGAGCTAGGCCACAACAGTCCTTAGGTTAGCCTCACCGGCTGACAAGGACTCCCCCTTCCTGCATAGAAAGGTATCGGTCACTTACATCCTTCTTTCATGGAATGACTACCCCTGTAGGGATCCCACTGCTTGTCTGCCTGTCCAGCTTTCTCTCCCTACTATCCTGATAAAAGTATTGCTCAGTACTGCCCTGATAACTGGCTGATATTACCTCAAATTGAATTTGAAATGTGGATTGCTTCCCTACAGGACTTTATTTCCATGCCATCTGTCCGTGTCCTCATAATGTTTATAACGTAGGAATTAAGATTTCATCTCACAGGGTAAAAATCAATGCACAATTTTCATGACCCTTATGAACTTTCTGCCTCACATTCTAGCACCAGCCTAGAAACTGCACACAGATCAGCCTGTGTTCTAATGTGTGCAGATCATCGCATCAGACCATATACCAAGAACAATGATAACACCAAAATCATAGCAACATCTCAGTTCTATAAGTAACATTTATGCTAACAATATTCGGACCCTCACTTGTCTTAACAAAATAATTTCCTATTTAGACTCCCTGGTCATTAATCACATAAAACTACTCATTCCAACCCCCATTCTTGATTATGTTTAGCATATGTCCAATAAGTATATATTATCATAAGAAAAACAACTTGAAATGGTAAATAATTAAAAACATAAAACTTTACATACCTTTGCCCTAACCTAGCAGTTAGAGGGTTACTATACCATATAGGCATTCTCTACACAGACTCATGTGTCCATGCAAGAAAACTACAAGGGGCCTCTCCATGGACACTTGCTGCATTCATCAAAGTCCACGCCCCCAACATACACCCCATTTCATTCAGTGTGTCAGTTTCTTCACGGCACCCTTTGCACTTGCCACAATCTTCCAGTTCTTCCTCACCTTCTGTCTGTGTTCTGTCAATACTCAAAACCCACATGTAGTTGATTGACAAGAACTGTGATGCCAGACGGCATCAGCAACAAGAGACAGACATCAACAAGTGAGACGTGTAACAACGAAGAGAAAAGAAAGAAAAAACATAAGTGCGGCATCATTACACAATTACCCCTCCCATGGTCTTAACAAATATGACAGTTACCTCAGTCACTTAAATGTCTCTAACATTGGATGGGTATATGTGTCATGAGCCGTCTGACAAAGTTATCTAAAGGTCTTTTCTCTAGCATCTTTCGTCTCTCTCCCATCGAGTCTGTTCCCACCTTCCTGGGGTCTTTCCTTGGTCTTGGCATGGCTCCTCAAGTAACTTGGGGGTCTCTTTCTTCTTCTCACTCTCATCTGTGTGACCTCCTATCCTTCAAGGATGTCTTTCTTTTACTGTCCACTTGTTTTCATCATCCACCAAATCCAATTACTGTCTGCTTCTCTTTCTCTCTCTCACTGTCTGTCTCTCCCACCAGCTTGCACTTTCATCTTTTGCTGTTTTTAGCTGACACTATCTCATTGTATTTCCCTCTACAGCATCTCTCTAGCACCCCTCCACTGACTATGTATCATTTCAGCCCATTCCTCTGCACGTAGTCCCGACTTTCATTCTGAACTGCCATTAGACATTCAACAGGAGTGCCCTCACTTATGCTTGCTGGCAAGATTTCTTCTACCGTCTGCTCAACGTCCCTTCACCTTTAGAATACCTATGTGAATATGCACTGCCTTTTCCTACATTTTCACTCAGAAAATTGTCTCTTTCAATATGACTTTTAGACCAGCTGGGTACACCATTTGCACCACTGCACCCAGCTGTCAAATATGTCAGCTGCCAGGGGCTACCTTTTTCCTGCATGCAATCCTCGATTACCTTAAGTTTGAAACTTCATGTATAGAAACCCTCCCTGTAAGCTGCCATTTGCACTATCCACTCCCACAGCCAATAAATATAACATTTCACCACCAAATCCCCTGGGTCTTTATTCACTTTTTGGGAGTGTGTCCACTCTACATGTTCTGTGAGTCTAGTGATCCAGCCTGTCAATCCCCCTTGACATAATAAATATCCAGCCCCTTCAAACCTGTAATTCTGATACTGCCCTTGTTTGATTTTCATTCTAGTTTGAGCGATTTCTGTAGAGTATCTGTATAATTCTGATATTACCCGTGCATTGGCCTTCATTCTAGTTTGAGTGATTTCTGTAGAGTATCTGCAATGGCCTTCATTCTGGTTTCAGCGATTTCTGTAGAGTATCAGTATAATTCTGATACTGCCCTTGTTTGGTCTTCATTCTGGTTTGAGCGATTTCTGTAGAGTATCTGTATAATTCAGATATTGCCCTTGTTTGGTCTTCATTCTAGTTTGAGCGATTTCTGTAGAGTATATGTATAATTCTGATATTGCCCTTGTTTGGTCTTCATTCTGGTTTGAGCGATTTCTGTAGAGTATCAGTATAATTCTGATACTGCCCTTGTTTGGTCTTCATTCTAGTTTGAGCAATTTCTGTAGAGTATCTGTATAATTCTGATATTACCCGTGCATTGGCCTTCATTCTAGTTTGAGTGATTTCTGTAGAGCATCTGCAATGGCCTTCATTCTGGTTTCAGCGATTTCTGTAGAGTATCAGTATAATTCTGATACTGCCCTTGTTTGGTCTTCATTCTAGTTTGAGCAATTTCTGTAGAGTATCTGTATAATTCTGATATTACCCGTGCATTGGCCTTCATTCTAGTTTGAGTGATTTCTGTAGAGTATCTGCAATGGCCTTCATTCTGGTTTCAGCAATTTCTGTAGAGTATCAGTATAATTCTGATACTGCCCTTGTTTGGTCTTCATTCTGGTTTGAGCGATTTCTGTAGAGTATCTGTATAATTCAGATATTGCCCTTGTTTGGTCTTCATTCTAGTTTGAGCGATTTCTGTAGAGTATATGTATAATTCTGATATTGCCCTTGTTTGGTCTTCATTCTGGTTTGAGCGATTTCTGTAGAGTATCAGTATAATTCTGATATTGCCCTTGTTTGGTCTTCATTCTAGTTTGAGCGATTTCTGTAGAGTATCTGTATAATTCTGATATTGCCCTTGTTTGGTCTTCATTCTAGTTTGAGCGATATCTGTAGAGTATCAGTATATTTCTGATACTGCCCTTGTTTGGCCTTCATTCTAGTTTATTTCTGTAGAGTATCTGTATAATTCTGTAAACCCTTAACCTCTCCCTTTCTGCCTTTTTACTTACTCCTCAAGCTCTCCAATGCAGTTTTGTCTCTGATCACTCACACTGTTAACTTTTAAATTATTTTCATTCACAGGAAAAGCTCTCCACATGATCTGTTTCCTCACTCATCTGTCCACGTGATAGAATGATATCATTTTGGTCACTGTACTATTTTTTTCATCTTCTAAACTAAATAAAGCCCTTAGGGCATAAAAAGCAACTCTTTGTTTTCTTTCCCCCTTTAAACTTGACACCATACCTAGGTGAGGAGCATTCTGGGTAAGTGGCTGTCATGTACAGCGGCCCAAGTGACCCACCCAACTGAAATGCTGTTCTTAAAATTACAGTGATTGTATGTTTGTTTCCATAGATGTTGTGTCTCTGTATACTTGCATTAATCAAACTACTGGCATTGAATTTGTGTTCTTAAAATGACACTGACCAGACGCTGCCACGTTCTGTAGAAGAAGTGTTGCCAACATTTAAATGCAAAGGAACTTACTGATAAACAGGTATGTTTTTGTCTTTTTTATAGAGCCTGTATTTTTTACTAAGGTGCGTCAGTCTCTGAATTAGAATAAATGACTAGTGAGGATGTTTGTGGGAAGGGGTTGTAGCCCATGCTGGAGGTTATTAGAGTATTACCTATTGCTAAATGTATTGTAAGCCTTAAGTGTTTAGTGGTTGTACACCATTTTGGCTCTGGTCATGTCTGAAAAGGGTCCCTGGACCAGTGTGTTTACCTGGTTAAAAAATGTTGAATAAATAAGATTATACGTAGCGTTTCTGCACATGACGGTGATAATACTGAATCTGTATCCTGTTTCAGCGTACCTAAGATGCTGTGCTAAGTTTTTCTTTCTGCTTTCAGAAAGTTGTGCATAAAATATTCTGTATGCTTGCCAAACACTGTTGCATTAGGAACTCGATAACTCGGGATACAACAATGGCAAGGATGCTCTTCCTCTGAAGTAATAAAGGAAAAGAATATTATTAATTTACAGAGTAGTCATCCTATGATAGCTGTCACTTCAGGTAACAAGTCTTCAGCAAATGCAAAGAGCACTCAACACATTCTGCTTTTACAGCAGGTGCACTTGGACGAGAGTGACTCCGAGATCGACTGAGGAGAGCCGGCATCCTGCTTTAGGGATACATTTCATATAGCCATTATTCCGAGTTATAACATGGGAAGCTTTGTAGATCCCTGTCTGTTTACACACTTTACAAGAAACCTCAGGCCAATCGTTACTGAATTTTCCTCTGTAGTCACTCCAAGACAGCCATCAGTCAGAGCTTGTCTCGTATGATTTAGAGCTGTTTTTATACCTTGTTCCAGTCGGACGTTCCCGGTAAACAAATGTAAAATAAATAAAATAAATAAAAGCTATTATCACGAGTCTCTAGTTTCAGTTTTTGTATTGTCTTTTTTTTTCGGTATCTTCTCATTTATCCTTAGTTCCCATAATACAATTCTTTTTAATCCATGCACTAAAATTCTTCATCTTATGTTATTTTAAGTGCAGTTATTGCTAAACCAATTATTGTGAGAGTGCATAATTTACAACTATAGTCGTTATTAATATTAATTTATTTTATATCCTGAAAAGACTTGACAGTCGTGTGTAGCATTTTTAAGATAGTTTTATATTCCTTTCTGGACCTATCATGTAAAAAATATTACCTGTAAGTAAAGCTAATTTTTTTGAATATCATACCAATTATATCATTGAGTTTGTGAATCCCTTATTTTCTTTGCCAGGAGGTCGAAATATAAAGGAGTGAACAGTGGGAAAGAAGGCAGCCCTTCCTGGTTCCTCAGTTCAAAGGTAGCTTATTAGAGGGAATTCTCTCAGTAACAAGGACAAATACATGCAGACCTTTTCCTGTGACAGGTATATACAGACTACTGTGGGAGAGAAACAGGTTTACACAGATCCCTCTGTGTTGACATGGACAGCTGCATACTGACTTTTCCAACAGCATGGACAGCTGTGTGCATACTTCGGGGGTTTGAAGTTTAGACGTGGTCATTAACATCCTTTAGGGTCAGGCACAGTCAGTTCTAGAAGCAGACTTAGGCATTTCCTTTTTGTGGCAGAGTGGAACAGGACTTTATGATCATGGGTAGTGTGGTAAGCATCGTGAAGGAAAATGCTCTGCTGATGACAAAAACTATTTGATCAGGATTGTCAGTAGTAACTGTAGTAGGTTCATAGGTAAATACTAGGCTACTGACCACTGGAGGCCTTTATAAGCCTAGCCATGTAAGCTAAATGTATCCCACAGGCTATTTTGCCTTTGAGATTGTTTCAAATGGTGTATGTTAGGGCATGATTTAACTTTTGCCTCTGTCTATCAGAGACATAGGTGTCAGACCAGGGGTAAATTTCCAAGTTCCCATCCACTGGTCTAGGTTACTGAATAGGGTAAAGGAAAGGTATCTGCTTCACATGGATGGAAAACTTATTTCAGGCAATGGGAATTCTCTAGAGACACATACCTGTCCCTGTAGTGTGTCCTATTTAAATAATAAGAAACGTTTAAATCCTTGGATCTAGTAGTTTTGATGTTGTTAGTTTTGCAAATGTGCAAAAGGTCCATCAGAGCAGGATCCAAGGATGCCTTCTGGTCCCGTCATAAATTGCCTGTTAGCAGTTGTTAGGAAGCAGAGTTATGGATAGGGCTTTGAGATGATCTGACTAGGGCATTGTGTCTGCACTCTCTGTATTGTTTTTGTGAGGAACCTCTGTGGATGGTCCAGTTGTTGCATGTGCCTGGTCAGATACATAGCGAAGGGAGTGTTATACACAGTGATGAGTCTGATGAGGCCTGAGTATGACGATACAATGACTTATCTGGACATAGATGGCATTCCCTTACTTCTAAGTTGAGTGAAATAGAATGACTTTCTTACTACCTTAGACACATGTTGGTTGAAAGCCAAGTTACTATCTACATGAGTCCCTAAATCTCTGACTACTCTATCTACTTTCAGGGGTGTTTTAATGATGAGATAGTTTCCCAGGGTAGCCAACTTCCCAAAAGGTACTGTTGTTCATTTGTTGGCATGACTTTGGCTCCAGCCATTTGTCTGTGTTATACCTTCCTGTAAAATGTTACTGTCTGGCGGGTTTTCTATGATAGCTCCCAGACTGCAATCATATGCAAACTTGGTAAACCAGAGGCCCTTGACTTCCAAGAAATAGATGCCAAAAAGGAACAGACTAAGCACACAGCCCTGAGGGACTCCATTGGTGACTAGCCTCTTTGTGGGGGTGGTGTCTCGAGTCCTAACTTCTTGGGTCCTGTTTGGGTCCTATTTGCGAGCCAGCTGTCTATTCAGCAGGTTACACAGGGCTTTATGCCTAATTGCAGCAACCAACAGCAGCAAGCAAATGATAGAACAAGCCACAGGAGCAGGATTCAGGATAAACAGCCTTCAAAGGAATAAATATCAAGCACCACATGGTATATATATACTGGTGCTACCCAACAATCAACAATTAAACAATTAAGGACAATTGAGAATGAATTAAACAACTATTAAATATTTTTTGATATTTATTAATAAATCCTTTGTATCCTGAATCCTGCTCCTGTGGTTTGTTCTATCTTTATGCCTAATTCCATGAATTTGTTTACACTGCCTGAGTGGGGTATTGTATCAAATGCCTTACCTAGGTCAAAGTAGGTCGTGTACACCATTTTGTCCTCATCCATTGACTTGATGACCTTTTCAAAAATGTTCACCAGGTTCAGCAGGCATGATCTGCTTTTGATGAAACCAAAATGGATTGGGTCCAGTGTCTGAATTCTTTCCATGGCTTTCCATATGAGACTAGTCAGACGAGTTATTTATTTATTTATGTATTTATTTATTTGTCTTTGTTTACCAGGAAAGTCCAACTGGATAATACCCATTTTAGCAGAGGCCCGGGAAGAAAAGCTCCATTTGCTTATATTGCATTATACTAAGTTCCAGTTAAACACAGAGTATTTATATTTATACACAAACAGGAGTTACATTTATACATTCTAAGACTTTACAGAGGTGGAAATTACTAACGAGAAATCCCACATGCAGCTTAGTACATTGTACAGGCAGCAGTTATGCATAAAAATTGTTTTGCCATTTCAGTGAGAGGTTGAGTGCATTCTGTTTAAGGAAAGTATTTGCAGAGAACTGTACCAGTGAAAACAAAGTCTCAACCTTGTGATGAGCATATACAGGACCAGGACTGATTATGTTTAAGCAGTGGTTTAAAACTGTTGAGTTTGTTGGAGAGTTTTATATGTGTGGGGATACTATTCCAAAGTTTAGCAACATACTGGGAGTAGAGCAAGTCTCCTGCAACATTATTTTGACTTATTTGTAATAAGTAACAATAATTTATTATTAGTGTGAAGGTCCCTTGCTGGACAGTAGGTCAGTAATACGTTATGTAGTGCAGGTCATTTTTCTGGATGATGAATGAGTTTGTGTGCTGTAGTTAGTTGTGAATATGTTAGGTAGTTGTGTAGTTCAAGCCAGTTTAATTGCTTTAAGCTAAGACAATGGTGGGTCCTATGAGGGAGATTGGTGGAAAATGTATTTACTTTATTGTAGCAGGAAGCAAATTTCTTTCTTTGGAGTATTGTTTAAGTTTGTTAGGATAGGAACGGCATTTAAGAGAATTGTCAATAAGAAGGTGGTTGCTAGAATTTTTCTTGCAGTATCTGTATGGAATCCACTGACCCTGTAAAGGGAGCCTAGTTTCTGGTGAGTAGATTCAATAGTGTGCTGCTGGTTATATTTGAGTTTCTCATCTATTATAACGCTTAGAAGTTTACTGTGAGTTACTATTTCAATGACAGTATTATTTGCTGACTTTGATTTTGGCAACTTTTTGAGGCAAAAAGCATTAACTTAGTTTTCTTGAGGTTGAGTAGGAGGTTTGATTCTTTGAGTCAGGTTTCTACAGAGGAGAAAGATTTTGGGGTAATATCTTGGAGCTTACTGTTGATGCCACACACATTAATGTTGAGTCATCTGCATACTGAACTAAACTAGCATTGTGGGTGGAGGTGTGGAGGTCCTTAATAAATATATTAAAAAGGAGAGGACCCATGATAGAGCCATGAGGGACACTTGTAGTAACTGGTTGAAACAATAAGTAGGTTTGTTGTCATTTAATGGCTTGTTGCTTTCCAGGTAGGTAACTAAGGAATCCCAGCAAGGGGCATTAAAGTCCTGTTGAGAAGAGTCACATGAGCAGTTGCTGGTGTGAGACAGTATCAGCTGTCTTTGACAAGTCTAAGAACATGGTGGACACAAGCAGACCCTTGTTTCTGTGGCGGTTTATTCTATTGGTAAAATGTAGTGGTATTGGGTTGGGGCTTAAAGCCATGTTGTGTTTCTGAGAGCAGGTTATTTGAGGTGAGGTACTGCAGTTTATTTGAGGTTAGGTATCGCATCAGCTGCATATGGATGCATTTCTTAAATTTTTTGGTGGGGGGGGGATTGCTATTGGTCTGTAGTTATTAATCTCTATTAGTTATTAAAGTAATGGGTCTGTAGTACCCAGGATCCGTCGATGGCCTGTCCTTGTGTGAAGAGATGACTGGCGTGGTCTTCCTTTCGCATGGCACAAAGCCTGTTTGGAGGTGTTGGTTGAATAGTGACTCCAGTGGCCCTGCTAGGTGAAATTTTCAGACTGTTTGGGAGGCATCCTGAGATATGATCGGGGCTTATTGAAGATTTATTTTTGGCCATAGGGAATGCCTTTAAGACCTGCTCCCTGCTGAGAGCTAGAGAGGTTATGTTAGATGGTATTTCTTGGGTGGTAGCTGAGGGTGGTGGGTGGGATAAAGCTGAAGCTGAATTTGCCAGCCAGAAGATTTGCTATATTTCTCAGTTCCATGATTATGGCTCCGTTTATCAGCAGTTCAGCACAGTGACTTTTTTTTTCTTTTGTTGTACAAACTGTTTAATTTTGATTTCCATTAGGGTGGTTTGTTTTTAAAGTTAGTTCTTGCCTTCTGGTAGGCACAGCCATCTCAGTATAATCACTGACGTGGCTCTACAGAGCTTCAGTGAATAATTCTGCATAGGCTGCTGTGTTCTGTGGGGTTTGGAGGGACTTGAAATTTTGTCAGGGTATCATTTTAATAAATGGTAGTTTGCCATGGAGTAGTTTCTTATTGTGACAGGGTTTACGGGAGTTACATAATTGATTTTTATTTTGAAAGAGACTGCTTTGTGGTCTGACTTTACCAGAGAGAGAAGATGGCACATGGAGGGGGAGGGGGAGTGCAACATTCTCCCATGTTTGTGAGTACCAGGTCTGATATCTTTGTACCTCTGGTAGGCATGTGAACTATCTGGTCCAGGATGTTTGTGTTTACAAAGTCTAGGAATCTCTGCTCCTGCAAATTCGGGGTGATGTAAGATCCCCAGTTTCTAGAAGGATAATTAAATCCCCCATGAGTGGCAGTTGAGCATCTCCAATGCGTCCTGTGCAGTTGCTGGTCTGAATGTGTGGACAGCACTGAAGCCTTGCACTGCTGGGGTATTCTGTGTGGCTTTAAACTTTGTCTCAATAACTGCACAGATGCCTGCATTTTTCTGGGTGAGGAGAGTTTGGAGGGAGTGAAGCTTCTTGTTTAGACTCCTGGCATAGAGCACTAACACCTTTAGAGTTCCTTGGACAGATTTTGCTATGTTGGAAGGCTGGCCAGTTTGGCATCACCTACAAAGACTCTCTGGGGGAGGACAATATTTTAGCCAAAATATTCAAAAGCCCAGAATGGACAGGTGAGACCATCCTTGGTAAAGCAATGGGATTTGCTAATCATGTCCACTTATGCTGACAAATATTGTATCCCCCTAGAGTGATATCAGAAACTAAACCAGTTATTAAAGTCCGTCGTCTTCTGTTCGTATTGTGGCATCACCTTTGGTGAAGGTCGAATGCTGCTCACTGCAAGGCTCATAGCAGGCTTTGCCACATATTGTGAGAGCTCCCTAATGTCTCCCTTCATATAGTCTAGAGTTGTACTTCTCATGTCATTTACACCAACATGAACTCTGACTGAGTCATACTGGTACCTGTGGTGAAGTGGCTTGAGTTCATGCGTAAGTTGGAGGATCCTGGCCCTTGATAGGCAACTGTTATTTTCTCCTTGTTTATCCTGGTGAGTGGGTCATACAATGGATTCCCCTATGACCAGAGTCCGAGGTAGTGTAATGGCTAGCGTTATGGGCTTGGTAGTTGAAGGTACATTCAGTGTTGCTCTCTGTGCTGTGTTTGTGTTGAGTGCATTCAAGTATACCAAGGCTAATTTTTACCGGTGGAATGTCTGGGAAGTCTGTGAGGTTTGGGAAGGTTGCTTTAAAGTGCCTGAACATAAGTAAGTTTATGTTAAGCTGTTGTAGCATGTGTGTTTCTGACTACCGATTTGCCATTATGAGTGTTTGAAGGCAAGAGGTTTACCTCCAGAGATGTCGTGTATAAACGTCTCTCACACACTGTATTGGCTTCTTTGAGGATTAAACAAACAGTTGTCAGTGGACATTAGTAAATTGTTACATTGTCTCAGTATACCCTTACTTATTGTTACATTGTGTCAGTATACCCTTACTTATTGTTACATTGTATCAGTACACCCTTACTTATTGTTACATTGTCTCAGTATACCCTTACTTATTGTTACATTGTGGCAGTATACCCTTACTTATTGTTACATTGTGTCAGTATACCCTTACTTATTGTTACATTGTATCAGTAAGGGTGCTTATTGTTACATTGTATCAGTATGCCCTTACTTATTGTTACATTGTGTCAGTATACCCTTACTTATTGTTACATTGTGTCAGTATACCCTTACTTATTGTTACATTGTATCAGTATACCCTTACTTATTGTTACATTGTATCAGTATACCCATACCTACCAAACTGGCTGCACAGAAATTGGGAAAGTGCACATCCATGATGTCAGGCCCTTTATTAGGTGAGCTATAAGGCTACAGTGTATGAGGGGTTACTGGTGGGCTGACTAAGGGTGCTTTTGGGAGTAGGGACTAGAGACGAGACTAGACTTTAGGTGCTTCTCAACACACAGACTAGCTGCTCTACCCTACTGAATGCGCAAAGCAGTTGTTCCACAATCACTCAGAGTACAGTTTCAGAGGTGGTTTTATTGGAAACATGTGGTTTCTAGGAGTCTGTGACAGTACAGTGTACTGCTAACCACCAGTGCATGATGAGCACAGACAGGCAAAATAGTAGTTTGATTTTTTGATGCTAAGTATTACCTCTTTTTTCGGTTGTATATCTTATTAATTTTGGGATTCCACCAGTGGGGTACCTGCTTCACCTGGAGTGTGTGAACTTGATGGATTGTTTGTGTAACGTAAGGTGTCTGTCTGACTTGACTCTACGTTATTCAGCCATCAGTACTTGTTTTTGCTGTCCTGCTTCATTTTGTAATCATGCTTGTCAACTGCTATGGTTTAGGCGTTGTGTTGTGATTCATGAATTGTGCTATGATTTAGGCATTGTGTTGTGACTTTTGCCATCAGTTTCTCTTGCTCTTTTTAGATGTGCAGAATTACTTAATAAGCTTAGAACAGTTTTGAGATACATACATCATTAATTAACAAAAGTAAGCCTACAGAAGGATTCCCTATCATCAACTGTGTGGGTTGTAGTAGGTGACCCTATCATTGGCTATGTGGGTTGTAGTAGCTGACCCTATCATCAGCTGTGTGTGTTGTAGTAGGTAACCCTATCATCAACTATGTGGGTTGTAGTAGGTGACCCTGTCATCAACTATGTGAGTTGTAGTAGATGACCCTATCCTCAACTGTGTTGGTTGTAGTAGGTGACCCTATCATCAACTGTGTGGGTTGTAGTAGATGATCCTATCATCAACTGTGTGGGTTGTAGTAGATGACCTTATCATCAACTCTGTGGGTTGTAGTAGGTGAAGACCATGCATTGCAGAAAGTTAAGAAGTTGCTTCTCTTTCTGACCCTATGATTTTTGAAGGTCACTAATCTGATTTCCAATGCTCAAAGGATGGACAAAAGAATGTGATAGGGTAGTGGTTGTGTAAGACTTACTCAGCACAGGTTGACTAAGCAGTTTTTGAAGGTGGCATTTCCTTTGCTTGCTTTGGGTGACAGCCCTTCTCATTTTTTGAACTTGAATTTCATGATAAATAGACTTGTTAGATTACGTTTTGCTCCATCAACCTCTGCATAGGTTCATAGGTTCATAGGTTGGTACTAGGCCATCAGCCCTAGGGCCTATACAAGCCTAGCCATAACAATTCCCTGGCTATTGATTCCCACACTATTTACTTCCCTGGACCCCTGTCTAGCAGGGAGACTGACGTGATCCCCGGGGTGAATTTCCTTTCCCCTATCCAGTTGTCAAGGTTCCTTTCGAAGAGGGCCAAAGAGGCACTCTGCTTGACATGTATGGGCAGTCTATTCCAGAGTCTGGGAAGTCTCTGGGTCAGGAACCTATCCCTCCAGCATGTTGTGATGACAAGGTTTAGATCCCTGGAGCATGTGGCTCTGAGGGATTGGGATTTCTTTAAGTGTAGCATGTCCAACAGCTCTGGGTTTGACATGGCCTTGTATGTTAAGCAGAGATCGCCTCTGAGTAGACGATATGCGACAGAGTATAGCTGGAGTTTTTAAGGCGGTCAGCGTAGGGCATCTGCTTTAGACCTGTGATTCTTTTAGTGAGGTATTTCTGTGGCCTATCCAGTTGTTGCAGATGTCTTGAGAGGTACATACCAAATGGGGCATTGTATTCTGTAATGGGTCTAATGAGGGATTAGTACAGTAGGACAATAACCTCCTTTTTTCTGGATGAAAATCCCTTAGTGATGAGGTGTGCCACATAGAAGGATTTCCTGACTGTTGTGGCAATGTGGTTATCGAAGGTGAGACCACTGTCCACCTGTGTCCCTAAGTCTCTTATCACACTTTCAGTGTTTAGTGTACTGCCATCTATGTGGTAATTTACGGGTACATGTTTTTTTCCCAAAGGGGATAGCTATACATTTCTTGGCATTGAGCTTGAGCCCATGGCTCTGGCACCAAGCATCTGTTTCTGTAAGGCCCTTTTGTAGAGTATCCACATCATTTGGGGATTCAGTAATGGTTCCCAGTTTACAGTCATCTGTGAACTTTGTTAGCCAGAGTCCATTAGTGTTGGCCTGTACTTCAGAGAAGTAGATGTCAAACAAGAGCGGTCCCAGGACTGAACCCTGAGGTACTCCACTTGTCACTTGTCTGGAACTGGATTTGGAGTCGGCTACTTTTACAGTGTGGGTTCTGTCAGTAAGCCAGTTGGCAACCCATTGGGTGATGTAGGGATTAATACCCAGCTTAGTAAGTTTATCTTTGATTCCAGAGTGGGGGATGGTGTCAAAAGCCTTGGCGAGGTCTAGATAGGCTGTGTGGACCACCTTACCCTTGTCCATAGCTCTGGAGACTGATTTGAAGAAGTCAGTCAGGTTCAGGAGACAAGATCGGTCCTTCACGAACCCAAACTGGGTGGGGTCCAGTGTTTGAAGGTTGCCAATGTCTTTGTTTATAAGCTCCATGATAATATGCTCCATGGCCTTGCAGATAAGGCTCTTCAGACTGATGGGACAGTAGTTTCTGGGATCCAAGGTGGATTCCCCCTTGTGGGGTGGGATAACTGTAGCTCTGCGCCACTCAATGGGCATGAAATCTGAGGTGAGGCTATGATTAAACATGACACTTAGGTGAGGTGCCAGTTCATATTGTGGTTCATGTAGTATACAGCCCGGGATGTCATCTGGTCCCATGGATGCTGTATTCTTAGCTTTGGAATGTGCATTTTTTACCTGTGTGGCCGTTATTACTGGAACTTGGCAATCTTCCGGTATTGAGATGGGCCATTTAGGGGGTGAGAAGGGGGTGAAGTTGGCACTGAATCTATCTGCCAGGATATTGGCAATATTCTTGGGATCAGTATATTTAATGCCATTCTGTTATAGCTCAGAGCAGATCTGAGCATTGCCATTTAGATTCTTGACATAGTTATGGAATGCCTTGTGTTTGTCTTTGGAATCTTTGGCAATTTTATTTTCGTAACTAACTTTGGAGGATTTTATGAGGGATCTCAGTTTTTACTGAGCTAAAATTCATCTTTTGTAAACCCTTTTTTATTGGACATCACTTCCACCAGGCAGATTTCAAAACTCCAGAACTTGTTGCACAGGAAGCAATGAAAAAGACTGACTCTCAATTCCTGCTTAAGGTGCTTTTCAGATTTGGTTAAGTAGAGTCATTTCATTTTCCGTCATCTTCCTGGGGATGGAATCCAGTAGTGATAGGTTTCTTTATACAGTTGATGTACACTTCCATTTTGCCTCAGGCTGGTACATGACTTTAGGAAGTGAGAGTAGTTAATCTGTAGAGAGACATATGCCATCTTCTTCCCCTGTACTAACTGGGTTGTTAGATACCCTGTATTCAGCCCCCCGGGCCCCTCTATTTCCTGATCTCAGCAGGCTTGCTTCTCAACCTTTTGGCCATCTCTGCATGTCATCACTCAAGTTCTGCTGCTTGGATTTCAGTCCATTTGTGCTACATGGTTCAGAACTTTAAGTCCTTCACTAGACCTGTCAGTTCCCTGTTTCTCTCCCCCAAGAGGTGTGTTATTTTTCCCATCTACCTACCCCACTGCACACATTTTGCCCACAAAATTCTGGTATAATCTTAGTACTTAAATTTCATTTGATTTGTAAAAGAACCCCCCCCCACACATCAGGTTCCTGCTTACCCCTCTTCTGTCTGTCTCTTATCATGTCCACATGATGGTTTGTCTGCTGTGAGTATGGCAAGTTTATAATTGCATGTGTCTCAATTAATGTTTTCTTTTGCAGGTATTTTCCCCCTGTTCCATGGAGGTCGGGGGAGAGGAACACCTTTCTTTTCTGGCATAGTATGTCATGATGTACACTAGCAGAAGGCTTGCATACCCTTGAGTGTTGGGAATTACAGCTAGTTGGTGCTGTAGGGAAAGTAGCCAGGTACCCCATTCAGGATGTCCTCCCAGACATCAACTGATACGGCAAGTAATTAGTTTTATGGTAACAAGGGGGGGGGGGCTTATGAGGACATGCTGTAAATAAAACAAAATGCTGACGTTGATATTTTTAACTTGCAGTCTTCTTTAGAATGATCCTATGAGATGCAAAAACAAGTTAGGATATTTTTTATCCTCCTTGGTCTTGGCTGGAGATTTTTCATTCATAAGGCAGCTAAAAGGAGCAGTCTGCATAGATTAGCTACCAAGGATTTTAATGTGCATGAAAGATGCCACTTTTGAAATACAAGCCTTGAGAAGTTTATACCTCCAACACTGTTTGCATTTAATTCCTTAATCTTCTTTCTTAATTTTTGGGATTGAAACATGAAGTCTGTATATGTGAAGGTTTTGTGGAAAAAAATAAATAGGCGTTAGAATAAAATGTTACTAGACTCGGCAGTCTTAAAATGTTACTAGACTCGGCAGTATTACTTTTTTGCAGCGTCTTTCCCTAACTGTTGTACTTGCTGTATGTCTCTCCTCAAGAACTCGGGTATTTTGGGTATTTATTCCAAACCTACGAGTTCTTTAAGCTAGTGTGAAAATGATTTCTTGGGGATTTCAGGGAAAGAAGGGCAAGACATCTGCAAAATTCAGTTTTGGAGAAGGAGGAAAAAACCCAGCAGATTCATACAAGACCAAACCAGGTAGGCCCTTGCAAAAAAGAAACATCTGTACATATTTGCAAACTTCCCTATAAGCAGGTTCTGATTTCTGCTAAAGCTTTTCTGTTTGGGTCTTGTGTGCATCTGCTGTAAAATATTCTGTTGTTTAATTTCAACTTTATATTCTACACATGCTTCTCAACGTCTTAGCACAAGAAACCAGGACAAAGGAAAAATAATGGGGGGTGGGGGGCAAAGGCTCAAAGTCAGGGACAGATTTTAAAATATTGCTGGTATAAACTTAAAAAGTTGCTAGAATAATAGGTTTTGCATTGGTATGCATTTTTTGATGGATGTTAAGTCTAAAACCGCAAATATATGTGTCATTATTTAGTGGCTTGAATCCTCAAATGATTTTCCAGAAAACCACAAATTTTATGAAGAACAGACCAAACATATATGACAAAATCTGGACATTCCGGGAAAGTCTGGACAGGTGAGAGGTATAAAATGCCCTTGAGGCTTCTTATGCATTGGGTGTTTCTGAATATAGATAGACAGTGCACCAGATAGGCCTAAATGAACAGGAAACATATCTGTCTGTACAAAATTGGCTCATTGGTATGATTTGAATATCTCTTTATCATTATACATTCAAAAGCCAGAATAGTGACTGCTTTAAACATTTCCCATGGTGCCTTGATAAAGTAAGGGTCACAAATATTTTTGTTCAGATGTCAGAAGAAACAAATCCTCATGGTTGTTGTTTCAAAATGACCTTAGACGTTTTAGCACACCATCTTGGCTTCTGAGACAAGTGTCTGCATTTCCATGGTTTGTAGCAGGATGGCTCCTACCTGAAATGTGTACTAATGTGAAACATATAGAGCACAGCACAAAATTAATGTAGGAAAGCAGAGCCTTCTAGTGTATGTATCAGCTTAAAAACAATCCCTGGGATTCATCAATGCCTACACTAAGTGTACACTGTTCTGAGTGAACAGACAACCCAAGCATAACATAACATTACAAAGACATGCGTCTGGAGTGTTTCTACCCAGGCCTCCGCTGAAAATTGGCTCATTCCAAGTCGGACTTTCCCAATAAATGTTAAATAAAATAAATAAATGTTAAATAAATAAAATAACTCACTACGTCTTCCTCCTAATGATTTTTTTGAAGCTTTAAATAGTGAGGAAGATTCATAAAGGTTACCACAAAGTGTAGACTACATGTACACGTAGTATTAATCCTCTGAGTGACTAGAAAGCACAAAAAATGTGATGGGGATGTTCTTGAATGTAGATCAAGTACACTTAAGAGTAGGTGTTATTGAATCTGGCCCAGTGAGTGGAGATGGCAAATTTATTGGAATTTGGATTTACTGTGAGACAAACGATAACACATTTTACGAAGTCATTGTCTGTATCCCTGGTAACTCTGATTCCATGAATGTTTGTTAGTGAGTAATGGTACATTTTTCTTACAGTGATCTCTGGTGATGATTGCGAATCTTACATGGATTATAAGGGTTACCACCCAGAAGAGAAATGTTATGCATTTTCGTTTTGCTGTGGGGACTGTGACAGTCGTTACTGCTGCTCTAACCCTTTCATGTCATTTCCTGAAGAACAACAAAGACTCTGCTTTGTTAAAGGAAGGTAAGTCAGCAAAAGAAAAATTATTTTGTAAACTGCAGAAGCATGTTAAAATGCGACACACACCCAATGTCAGACTCACAGCTTATAAAATGTGTCTTTTGACATCATAACTTACTTGCATCCCATATTATTGGGTAAAGGCAGTACCATATGCAGTCTACTATAATTTAGTTAAATCATTGTTTTAAGATAGCACATTAGTGAGCGCTGCGTACCTTCTGTGGGAAGTTTGCATATTCTCATTATGTACGCATTATTTGCTGAGTGTTCAGGTTGGTTTCTTCTGCAGTCCCAAAGTCATATTTTGGTCTGCATATTGCCTATAGGAGTGTATGTTTGTGCATGTGTATGCACGTGTGTGTGTACGTGCATTTTTTATTCTGTGATTCAAGCCTTGAAGCAGGTTAGTTTTCTGACATTCTTTCATGTTTACAGATGCGTTAATGTAGATTTTTTCATTAGGAATATGGTTTGGGGAAGATTGAGTTCCCAATTTAGAATAATATCGGGGAAGTGTTTTTAAGTTCATAGTAGAATGTGTTGCTTGGAAATCTTTGTACTGTTAAATGTATTATGGTGGCTACATTTAATTATATGTACATGTGAATGTATAAAAATGCTGATAGCTTGTGGTCTATCAGGTTCACACAAGCTAACCAGTGGGATTTTACTAAGGACAGGAGACATGAGTCTGGGGAAGTGGTCATTTTTGGGGTTTGGGGATGCGCTAATTATCCGCACCACTATGTAGAGAGCTTTCAGGAAAAAAAAATTCCCAAAATTGTAGGATTCCTGACTTTCACATTGAGGACAAAAATCCAGTCATTTTTCCTATTGAAAGTACATTGATTCCTTTCTGACTGAAAAAGTCAACTCTGCTCACGTTGGTATGTACCTCTCTAGACATCTGCAACAACTGGAAAGGCCATGAAATTCCTCACTAAAGAATCACAGGCCTAAAGCAGATTCCCCTATACTGACCATCTAAAAAACTCCAGCTATACTCTGTCTCTATTGTCTACTCAGAGGCGATCTCTGCCTAACATACAAGGCCATGTCAAATCCAGAGCTGTTGGACATGCTGCACTTAAAGAAATCCAATCCCCTCAGAGCCACACACTCCAGTGATCTAAACTTTGTCATCACAATCAACAAAACATGCTGGAGGGATAAGTTCCTGACCCAGAGGCTTCCCATACTCTAGAATAGACTGCCCATACATGTCAAGCAGAGTGCCCCTTTGGCCCTCTTCAAAAGGAACCTTGACAATTGGATGAGACAAAGGAAATTCACTCTGAGGACTCTGATATTACAGACCAGCCAGAGGCTCATTTCTCCAATTATGAAGACTCAGATGCTGAAGAATCCATTCCAGCTGCTTCTCCACCAGAAGAATTCTCCTTTGGGAAACCTTACATGCCATGAGAACAATTCCAATGGCAGGAACAGGATTTCTCAGATTCCAGAAAAAGACTTAGGACTTTTCTGCACCTACCACAACACAGGCCTTTAGCTATACCTCCTGTCCTCTCTGTTGTGGGCGATGCATTTAATGATGTCTGCACTGCACCAGATTCCTTACCTCCAGCCCCTGTCAAACCAGACAGATTTTACAGGGTTCCAGACACTCATCACCACTTATACAAGGCCCCACTTGCAGACCCCAAAACCATATCCCAGGGGCCTAAGGCAGCAGCCTCGACCACAGCAAAAAACCCTATCTCTTCTCAAAGGGAAGCCAGCTCTTTAGACAGATGGGGCAAAAGGTTTACACCTCTGCTACTCTCTCAGCTAGAGCTTTAAATTGTCAGTTTCACATGATACAATACCAAGAGTTTATGCTTGATCAGTTAACTAAAAAGCTATCCTCTGATGACTCTATAGATAAGAAATATATATTAGAAATGGTAAATAACATACAACAGGTCAGTAACCATTCCTTAAAATGTGGCTATGATGCACTGGAGGCTTCATTTAGATCAGCCATGACTGGCACAGTGATAAGAAGACATGCATGGCTGAAGGAACAGGTCTTACGGATCATGTTAAAGCTAAGTTATTAGATGCACCTATGGATAAGGCCAGTTTGTTTGGTACACCTGCCCAGCAGGTAATGAAGAAAATGGAAGAAAAGGCAAAATCTGTACAAACAGTTAAAGATTTCTTGCAGGTTCAACCCCAAGGTTTAGCAGGAACTGGCCTGCCAAAAATTGGTCCTTTCCTGACTCCACAAGATCCCAAAGGGGCAGGAATAGACGTCCCAGAGGCAGAAATCAATCCAGAGGGGTGCCTACAGAGGGCGACAGTGGCAAGAGTAATAACAGAGGCACAGACACAGCCACTGCCACTACAGCAGCACAGTGACTTGATTCTAACTCCGCCTACCAGGCAACAAATAGCAGCACCATTAGGCGGAAAATTAACCTTATTTTAGAAAACTGGCACTATATCACAAAAGACAAGTGGATTCTGCAAACCATAGACCAAGGATACGGTTCCACTTCCACACCTTACCAGTCAAAGAGGAATGCCAAACCTGCCTCCAAATCAAAAACAGAAGCTCTACAGCAGATAATGCAACTAACAAAGATGAGAGCTGTGGAAAAGTGCCAATAACAGAACAAGGCAAAGTTCTCCAGACTATTCCTAGTTCCAAGAAAGGAAAAAGCTGGACACCTATTCTCGACCTGTCCATCTTAAATACATACATCATTGTCCCAAAATTCAAACTGCTGACCCTCCAGCAACTTCTTCCCATGCTGGGCAGGAGTGCTGGCTGGTAACTCTAGATCTCAAGGAGGCATACCTGCGTCCCCATCGACCAATTTGCAGAAGATACCTCAGATTTCTTGCAGGATCAGAGCACTATCAATTCTCAGCATTGCCCTTTGGCTTATCTACTGCTTAGAGTATTCACAAAATGCCTGGCATCAGTAATCGCTCACTGCAGACTACAGGAATCAAATTTATCCATACCTGGGCGACTGTCTGCTACAGGGGACAACAAAAGCAAGCTGACAACAGATTTACAAAGGGTCATTTATTTGCTACAAGCACTGGGATACACAGTCAATTTACAAAAGTCAAGGCTGATACCATCCCAAACAAGGACATTCTTGGGCGCGAATTGGACACAGTAAAACAAATGGCATTCCTAACTGCAGAAAAACAAAAGAACTCCCTCTTTACTTCTTGGCACTAACAAAACAGAACAAGCTAACAGCAAGAAAAGTTCTACAGGCCTTGGGCTTCATGGCATCCTGCATAATCTTGGTTCCACATGCCAGACTACATATCAGAAAACTACAGTGGTACCTAAAGAATTTATGGTCCCAACACAGGCACAGCCTAGAAGCAGAAATTCCTCTAATCCCATGCCTAAAACAGGAGTTCCTATGGTGGGCTCAAGCATGCCAGTCAAATCCAGGCCTACCTTTCACAACTATCAAGCAAGCCAAACCATCACAACAGACGCCTCAGACCTAGGATGGGGGGCTCACATGCTGGACAAATGCGTACAAGGATTGTGGACACAGGACCAGCTCCATTTGCACATCAACCTAAAAGAAATGCTGGCAGTAAAGCTGGCAATCCAAAAATTCAGACCATTCCTCAAAGCAGGACATTTGATGATAAGGACAGACAACACCACAGTCATGTGGTACATCAACAAACAGGGAGGCACTCATTCATACCCCCTATGCAGAATGACTTTGGACCTTTGGAACCTGGCGCTCAGCTACAACATCCAGTTACAGGCAATGTTAGGTACCAGGAAAGGAGAATACTCTAGCAGACATGTTAAGCAGAACCACCTCGGATGCTCACGAATGGATGCTACACCCGGACATCTTCAAGGCCATCTCAAAGAAATGGGAATGCCACAGATAGATCTATTCGCTTCCCTCTCAATCACCAGCTCAAAAATTCTGCACAAGGGCGTTCCACCCACTTGCATGGAAAGTGGACTCGCTCCCCTTCAGCTGGAAGGTCTGACAGCATATGCATTCCCACCTCTTCCCTTGATACACAAGGTATTACTAAAAATCAAGGAGGAACGTCCAAGGATAACCCTGATAGCTCCAAACTGGCCAAGACAACACTGGTACCCATTGCTGAGGCATGTCTCGGGACAAAATATGGCCAATACCCTGATGCCTTTGATGTTAACCCAGAACAACTACAGCATCATGCATCCAAACCTAAAAACTTTGCAACTGACTGCATGGAACATCACATAGCAACAACTAATCCAGAGCTTTCCCAAAGGGTTAAAGACATTATCCTTGAAGCCCGCAGACCTTCAACAAGAAGGAACTATGCAGGAAAATGGAAAAGGTTTGTCATTTGGAGTGCTGAAAGAGGAAAAGATGTGTCCAATATAGACATTGCTAACATTCTGGAGTATTTGGGAGCTTCTACATACAGGCCTGTCCTATTCCTCCATCAAGATACATGCATCAGCTATTTCCAGCAGAATACAGCTTTGATCCACCTGTCTTTTCATCCTTTACTCAGGCAGTTCCTCAGAGGGATCAAGAATGTAAAACCTCCTAGGAAACCACCATTGCCAGCTTGGGATTTGAACTTTGTGCTGGAAAAGTTGACACTCACCTTTTGAACCAGCAGCAACAGCAGACCTGCAGCATCTATCGTGGAAAACTGCTTTCCCTACTGGCAATAACCTCAGCAAGAAGGGTTTCTGAACTTCAGGCCCTAATGGCAGTACAACCCTTCCTAATCTTCCACCAAGATAGAGTGTCCATGAGGACTAATCCTACATTTATGCCTAAGGTGGTATCCAGAGTGTCTTTAAACCAGGCAATCCACCTACCTACCTTCTTCCCAAACCCACAAAACAGAGGGAAAGAATGCTGCATACCTTGGATGTACATAGACAGCTACGCTACTGCCTGGACAGAACAAAAGTAACAGAAAAACTGACCAGCTGTTTGTAGCCTATAACAGGAAGGGAAGGAAAAGCGATTTCCAAACAGACAATCTCCAAATGGATAGAAAATTGCATACGATTCTGTTACTCCTTTCATGGAAAACCAATTCCACAGAACATAAGGCCTCATTCTACAAGGGCAGCAGCCACTACCACTGCCTTCTTACGTGGGGTGGCAACCAAGGTCATTAGTGTGTGGGCTACTTGGACCTCCGTGCATACATTTGCCAAGCATTATAATCTACCTCTGTATACCAGATCCCGAGCAGGGTTTGCCACTGCAGTACTGCAAGGGAGCCTATCCACACCATAATCTATTCTTCCTCCTCCCTAGTTGGCTATGGTATTCTACCAGTTGTTATGACTGCAGATGCATCCATGAAGGACATAGTACAGTTTGTACCTACCATAAATGTAGATGTCCGAACTGGATAGCATCTGCAGTCAGGAATTCTCTCCCTCCTTCCCCTCTGTGGTACTCCTAGGGTATTTACCCTCCTAATAGCTAACTGGCGGGGGAGTCTCTTATGGTGTATTTGTTTGTATATATGTACATACATGCTTATTTTTTGTGTTTGCCTTCTATCTTTTTGGAAACATTGGCATTTACCCAAAATTTAGCCTTCCAAGAGGGCAACTGGCATCTGGGGCAAGAAACACTGAGGAAAATGGCGTCAGCTGATGCCTTTATACCCGAAGACCAACAGAGATGACGTCGGGTGAAGTGCGACATCAGCCGAAGCGGACCGGACTTTGGAATCCGGCCGAGCGAAGGGCTGCCTGACGACAGGACAACCCAGTTGTTATGACTGCAGATGCTATCCAGTTCGGACATCTACATTTATGGTAGGTACAAAACTGTACTTTCTTGAATGTAGATCAAGTACACTTAAGAGTAGGTGTTATTGAATCTGGCCCAGTGAGCGGAGATGGCAAATTTATTGGAATTTGGATTTACTGTGAGACAAACGATAACACATTTTACGAAGTCATTGTCTGTATCCCTGGTAACTGATTGCATGAATGTTTGTTAGTGAGTAATGGTACATTTTTCTTACAGTGATCTCTGGTGATGATTGCGAATCTTACATGGATTATAAGGGTTACCACCCAGAAGAGAAATGTTATGCATTTTCGTTTTGCTGTGGGGACTGTGACAGTCGTTACTGCTGCTCTAACCTTTTCAGCTCATTTCCTGAAGAACAACAAAGACTCTGCTTTGTTAAAGGAAGGTAAGTCAGCAAAAGAAAAATTATTTTGTAAACTGCAGAAGCGTGTTAAAATGAGACACATACTCAATGTTAGACTCACAGATTATAAAATGTGTCTTTTGACATCATAACTTACTTGCATCCCATATTATTGGGTAAAGGCAGTACCATATGCAGTCTACTGTAATTTAGTAGTTAAATCATTGTTTTAAGATAGCACATTAGTGAGCGCTGCGTACCTTCTGTGGGAAGTTTGCATATTCTCATTATGTATGCATTATTTGCTGAGTGTTCAGGTTGGTTTCTTCTGCAGTCCCAAAGTCATATTTTGGTCTGCATATTGCCTATAGGAGTGTATGTTTGTGCATGTGTATGCACATGTGTGTGTACATGCATTTTTTATTCTGTGATTCAAGCCTTGAAGCAGGTTAGTTTTCTGACATTCTTTCATGTTTACAGAAATGTAGATTTTTTCATTAGGAATATGGTTTGGGGAAGATTGAGTTCCCAATTTAGAATAATATCGGGGAAGTGTTTTTAAGTTCATAGTAGAATGTGTTGCTTGGAAATCTTTGTACTGTTAAATGTATTATGGTGGCTACATTTAATTATATGTACATGTGAATGTATAAAAATGCTGATAGCTTGTGGTCTATCAGGTTCACACAAGCTAACCAGTGGGATTTTACTAAGGACAGGAGACATGAGTCTGGGGAAGTGGTCATTTTTGGGGTTTGGGGATGCGCTAATTATCCGCACCACTATGTAGAGAGCTTTCAGGAAAAAAAAATTCCCAAAATTGTAGGATTCCTGACTTTCACATTGAGGACAAAATCCAGTCATTTTTCCTATTGAAAGTACATTGATTCCTTTCTGACTGAAAAGTCAACTCTGCTCCGTTTGGTATGTACCTCTCTAGACATCTGCAACAACTGGAAAGGCCGCATAAATTCCTCACTAAAAGAATCACAGGCCTAAAGCAGATTCCCTATACTGACCATCTAAAAAAACTCCAGCTATACTCTGTCTCCTATTGTCTACTCAGAGGCGATCTCTGCCTAACATACAAGGCCATGTCAAATCCAGAGCTGTTGGACATGCTGCACTTAAAGAAATCCCAATCCCTCAGAGCCACACACTCCAGTGATCTAAACTTTGTCATCACAATCAACAAAACATGCTGGAGGGATAAGTTCCTGACCCAGAGGCTTCCCATACTCTAGAATAGACTGCCCATACATGTCAAGCAGAGTGCCCCTTTGGCCCTCTTCAAAAGGAACCTTGACAATTGGATGAGACAAAGGAAATTCACTCTGGGGATAACGTCAGTCGCCCTGCTGGACAGGGGTCCAGGGAAGTAAATACTGTGGCAAGAAATATCCAGGGAATTTTATGGCTAGGCTTGTATAGGCCCTAGGGCTGATAGCCTAGTACCAGCCTATGAACCTATGAACTGTCATACCTTGTACCAAATTCTGTTTGGCTTCCTAGCTGTCCACACATTAGACTACCCATTTGATATGTCCAGCCACACCCTATCTGCCCAATTCCTCTTCT
This sequence comes from Protopterus annectens, assembly GCF_019279795.1. NCBI lineage: Eukaryota > Metazoa > Chordata > Ceratodontiformes > Protopteridae > Protopterus > Protopterus annectens. Next base: position 450,391,619 of record NC_056740.1, read on the forward strand.
TTTTGTATCCTACTTCTCTAACCTTGTAGTTTACACACACATTTTGATATATTATGTATAATTTTTGCCAGCTTTGACCTATGGCCTTTTGTTTATATGTAAGTTTGTGAATATTACTTGTCTTTATTTCTGCGAACAATTGTCTTATCTTACAAGGTCTTTATTTTGTTGCTCATTGAATCTTGGTTTGCTTTACTTGTCTTACCGGTGTTCTCTATAAATGGGCATTTCCCCACCCTAGGGTCAACTCATTTAACAAACTGCAGGAGATGATACAAGTAAAAAGTACGTTTCTTGCCTTGTCGGTAATGCAGAAATCTATGTATGCTTTCTGGATGAGAAAGAGGCAAGTTACCTTTCCTACCATGTACTTTATGGGGCTATATTGGAATTGCAAAAGTCCTATTCACCGAATACATAAACACCCACACATATTACGCGAACCGTGAATACACCAAATGCCCTAAACCATGAAATTTAAAAACTCGAACCATCAAAGTTGTCCCACCCCACCGCCCGCTACATACTATCTACCCAAACAAAATAAATAAATCACATACATACACTAACTAAAACCCTACTTCTAACCCTAAACTAAATCCTGTACATACCACCATGTATGCACTTACCTTAGCCCACACCCTAACTGTAAGGTCTGTAACTATCACACAATTACCTTAAGAAGCTATACCCAAACAAAATAAATAATCCACACACATACACTTAACAAAACCTTACTTCTACCCCTACACTAAATCTCACATGCATTGCCATCTATGCACTTATCTTAACTCGCACCCTAACCCTAAGGTCCATAACTATCGCACACTTACCTTACGGAGCTATACCACAGAAGGGCCAACCATGACGATTCAACATTTCGGATTTTGCACTTCAGGATGATCGGTGTTTTCGCGGTTCGATGAATACGTGTCGGCGTTTACGTATTCGGGTAACTGGACCTTCGAGGTTCTAATAGGGAACCGTACTTTATACCTGAATTACCTCTGTTTATTTAGAAACAAGCTAAATCACATTACAAAAGTGAAAGATTAAAAAAAAAAAAAAAAAAAAAAAAAAAAACAACCAGTTGAGAATGCAAGCCTGTGTACGTAAGGAGTACCATTTGGTGTTAGGTGGTTTCTAAGGTCTTCCCAAAGCAGTCTAGTTACTTTGTATGTCTTTTGTCAGAACTGTTTTGTTTTGTACACCTGTCATTCCAGTTTTACCTTACGAGAAGTGGTTTCCTTCTGATGTGCTAAAGAGACATTCGGGGGTAACAGATGGTGGTCCCTCAATAGTTAGGCTGAAAGCACTTTTGCCATATTCAGTTAATCACTGTATATTCCCACCACTTGTATCTTGGATCTTCGGTGTCTTAGCAGTCTTCTTTCATATGCCCCCCCCCCCCCCACCGCATTGTATCACATCTTAAATATCTCTTTGCCTGTTTGTTTCCAACAACTTGGAAATTTGTCCCATTGACTGGATCCACATAAGAAGTTTTTCTGAATGGTACACATAAGTGAATATTCACCTTTCTGCAACAGGGGCATACAAAATGTTTTTTTATACAGTGTTTCCATGTCCTGTTTGAGAACACTTACCTAACTGTAACAGCACATAGTACCACAATTTCTCTCAGTTCATCAGCAGTTTATTAGAGCCCATCATGTCAAGGTTAGGCAAGTGAATGGAAACTTCGACATCTGAACACAACTTACTCTGAGTTAAGGGGACCTTGGAATTGTATTTGGGGGTACAAGGGTCTCCTTCTGCATGGAGGTGGAGGGCTTTGCCTGGGAATAAAATACATTAATCATCTTTAATTATCAGTGAATTTCCATTTGGTCACCTTGTTTTCACCAAATGATTTTCTACAAATGGATCGCTAGTGAATCAAAACATTCACACATCACAACCAACAGCAGACTGTTTGCCTGCCTTGTATGCTGGACAAACACAGATCACATGTCACTGAAAAATATATGCACCTCACGTGGCACTGCTGAACAAACACAGCTCACAGGTCACTCCTGAACATAAGCAGTTCACATGTCACTGCTTGAACATACACAGCTCACATGTCACTGCTGAACATACACAGCTCACATGTCACTGCTAAACATATGCAGCTCACTTGGCTCTGCTGAACATACAAAGCTCATGTGCCACTGCTGAACATACACAGCTCACATGTCACTGATGAACATAAGCAGCTAACGTATCCCTGCTGAACATACACTGCTCACATGTCACTGAAGAACATATGCACCTCACGTGTCACTGCTAAACATACACAGCTCACGTGTCACTGCTGAACATACACAGCTCACGTGTCACTGCTGAACATACAAAGCTCACCTGTCACTACTGAACATACGCAGCTCACAAGTCCTTGCTGAACATACAAAGCTCACATGCCACTGCTGAATATAAGCAGCTCACGTGTCACTGCTAAACATAAGCAGTTCATGTGGCACTGCTGAACATAAGCAGCTCATGGCACTGCTGAACATAAGCAGCTCACATGCCACTACTGAACATATGCAGCTTACTTGTCACTGCTGAACATTAACAGCTCACACGTCACTGCTGAAAATACACAGCTCATGTGTCATCGCTGAACATATGCAGTTCACATGCCACTGCTGAACATACACAGCTCATGTGTCATCGCTGAACATATGCAGTTCACGTGCCACTGTTGCCCTTCACCATTATCACATCATTACATAGGAAGAGAGGGCTTGAACAGTAATAGGTTTTTCTAGTGGAATTTAAGTTTATTTTATTTTGCATTTGTTTACTGGGTTTGTCTGGCTGCATTTAGTAAAAAAAAAAAAAAAACTTTTCACTGGAGGCTGAGGGAAAGCTCCAACATATTTATTTTTTATTTTATTTTATTTTACATTTGTTGACCGGGCTGCTCCAACTGGATATATGACTATTTTCAGCAGAGGCCCGGGGAGAAAATATTGCAAATATTTTAATTAGACATTCAGCTATATGCACGTACAGATGTAAAGTAATATACAACAGTTACACATTTATCTGCTAATTAGATTTGAACATAGAAGAAACTGTTACAGGTTAAAAGATACTTATGCATTAGTAGGTATTGAACATTGAGCATTTGAAGGTGTGTATTACTGGGTTTATCAAAGAGATAATGTGTCATGTGATTAGAGGTTAGAAATGGAAGTAAGGAAGGAATTAGGAAGTGCAAAAGATATTAATGTTGTAGTCAAAAAGTATAGTCTAAAGCCAGTTATGTGACAGTTATGTCCATATGTACATGGCTATCATAAGTTTTGTACTAGCAGTGTGGGCGAGGCTGATGACAATGTATACAGCTGGGAAATGCTAGTAAAATTGTTCAGGTTTTAGTGGACTGGTTGTGGGGTGTAGGATCCTAAATGAAGAGAAATGGTTTGATGATATGGTATGCTAGAGGTGTACAGGAGCAGATTCATTAATTTGACAGGTGAATTTTTGTTTGCGTTTTTAATGAGTTTGCATTCTGAATGGATTTCACTGGTAGTGGGATGGGGTTCAGTAGTTTACGTAACCTATTTGAATACAGAGAGTCACCTGTGGTATTAGATGATTTGGTTGTAGTGGTTAGTGATTTTTTTCTCTGGAGTGTAAAATTATACTGTATTGGGGAGTACTGTTGTATTAGGTTGTTAAAGGCTGGGCAAATTTCTGGTTTATAGAGAAGTATATTTTACTGCAGATTTGGCAATTTTATTACAGCATTTCTCAAGTTTGGACAGTTGTGAGAATTAAAGATTGTGAAGACTGGAGCAGCATAGAGGAAAGATGGCAGTATAAAAGTAGAGGCTATGCATCTTCTGGCTGTGTTATGCATAATGTACCTGTTTTTTTATGAGTCTTTTTAACCATGTATGATGTATGGTGGTCGAATTCCAACTGGTCGTCCATGATGACACCTAGTAATTTTGCGTGATTTACTTGTTTTGTCATGGTATTTTTGGCACAGGCAATAGTGAATAGGGCAGATGTTCATCGTGTTTCACTGTTGCAGTCATTACAGTTAGGTTATCCTGCTGGCAGGCTACCTACAGTCGGCCTGAGTTCCAAAGTCTAGGTCCGGCATCGGTTGCTGTCACCTCTTCCCTGACGTCAGTGCGCCAGGGGTATAAAAGATGCAGCCGACGCCATTTTCTTCAGTCTTTCTTGCCACGCGGTGCCCGAAGCAAAAGCAGTTCGCAAGTGCTGGTCGGCCAACTCCTGAAGTTTTCGAATACGAATTTCAGATCCGAAGTCTTCATTAAAGCTAAGTACCCCATTGGGTAAACTTTTTTCTTGCTCCAGACCAATGTCAGAAAAAGTTAATAATTGTATTTCTTGTGGGAAGCAAATACCTCATAAGGATTTTCATTCTTACTGTATTCCTTGCCTAGGCCCTGACCATAACATTGCTAGTTGTCGGTTTTGTGCTAGATTTAACCAACGCACTATTAAGCATCGGTACGATTTTGCATTTCATTACTTTGGCAGAAGATTTAATTATATAATGCTGTCGGATCAGCCGACTACCGGAATTTACAAAAAATGAAAAGAAAAAGAAAAGGACAGGCATCCGAGATCCAAAACCGATGACGAGGCTTCTTCTAGGCCTGTCGCCGGTTCGCCGGTTCTCAGTGAGGCACTTTCGCAGCCCCTGATGCCCGCTGCCTCAGAGCCACAGGCCGCTTCCATCTCCCACGTGGAGCCGACTGGGCCTCTGGAAACTCAAGATATTGGACACTCGGAAACTATTCCCTCAGATGGGTCCAGAGCCGCTGAGCAGGTATCGGCTTCTGAGGGTGTTTTCAGGCCTACACATTTATATGTAAAAACAACTTCAGCTTCAAAGGCAAAGACTAAAGCAGCTCTAAAGACAAAGAAACAAGTACAGTATTCACCAGGACAGGCCTCCATGCCTAAAAAACAGATGCTTAAAATGGCTGAAGACCTTATTACTTTGATCAGGGGTTCCCATCCCCTCCTGAAAAGAGGCCTAGGCAAGAGTTAGAATATGAATCTTCAGACCAGGTTTCCATTTCCTCTGATTCCTCCTCTGAGCAGGAATGCTCTCTTCCTCCCTATGAGGATTCTGATGCTGAAGAATCTATCCCTTCAGCCTGTCCTCCTGAGGATTATTCTTTTGGGGAAACACTGCATACTATGAGGGAGCATTTCCACTGGGAGAGCCAAGATTACTCAGAATCCAAGAAAAGGCTCAGAGATTTCCTTTTATTGCCCCAGCACAGGCCCCTTGCTATCCCACCTGTTTTAGACATTGTAGATAATGTATTTACAGAGTCCAGTTTTTTCTCCAGACTCTTTGCCACCAGCCCCTGTTAAGCCAGACAGATACTACAGGGTTCCTGATTCACATAAATTTCTCTATAAGAATCCTGCAGCTGATCCAGAGACCATCTCTCAGGGTCCCAAGGGGGTCAAGGCTTCTACTGCAAAAAAACCTATCCCCTCTGATAGAGCTTCTAGGGCCCTAGGTAGATGGGGAAAAAAGATTTATACCTCTGCTACCTTGGCTGTAAGAGCTTTAAATTGCCAATTTCATATGTCTAAGTATCAGCGATATCTTATGTCTTTGCTTAAACAGAAAATGCCAGCAAATACAGAATGTGCAGACAACAAAGAAATGCAGGATTTATTGCATGCAGCTGAACAAGTTGGAAAGCATACTTTGCAATGTGGTTTTGATTCTCTTGAGGCCTCCTGCAGGGCCACAGTTACAGGTTCGGTCATTAGGAGGCATGCTTGGCTAAAGGAACAAAATTTGCCAGATCATGTTAAAGCAAAACTATTATATGCTCCATTATAGCATGATACTTTGCTTGGTGCTAAAGCAGAAGAGGTGTTGAAGAAAATGGAGGACAAGGCTAAATCTATGCAAACAGTCAAGGATTTCTTACAGGTACAGCCTCCCAGATTTAGCAGGAACTGGCCTACAAAAAAATTGGTCCTTTCCAGTGTCAGATAGACCACAAAGGGGCAGATACAGATGCCCCAGAGGCAGATCACAGCCCCAAGGCTCATACAGGCCTAAACAATGGGGTGCTTCCACCTCCAAGAGTGGAGTGGAAAAATCACAGCCATTCAGGAAACAGTCTCAATGACTTTCCACTTCCAGCACCAAGCACTTATCTTTTGACAGCCCCTTTGGGAGGAAAGCTAGCACTATTTTCACAAAATTGGCTCATGATCACCCAGGTCAAATGGGTTCTAAATATAGTTTCACAAGGCTACAGGTTCCACTTTCACACCCTGCCAAGGCAAAACAGTATGCCAGACCTACCACGCAATCAATGGGCAGAGGCACAAAAGCAGGTTTCATCCCTCATGGACATGAGGGCCATTGAACAAGTACCAGAACAAGAGCAGGATCATGGATTCTATTCAAGACTGTTCTTGGTACCCAGAAAAGACAAAGTCTGGAGACCAATACTGGACTTATCTATTCTAAACACATATATGGATATTCCAAAATTCAAGATGTTGGCTCTACAGCAGCTTCTGCCCATGTTGGGCAAGAAGGCTCGGCTTGTGACTTTAGATCTAAAACAGGCATACCTGCATGTCCCAATCAGACAAACATGCAGAAGATACCTCAGATTCAAGGCTGGCTCAATGCTCTACCAATTCTCTGCACTGCCCTTTGGCTTATCTACTGTGCACTGGGTCTTCACAAAGTGCCTGGCACCATTCATTGCATTCTGCACACAAAGAGGAATACAAATATATCCTTACTTGGATGACTGCCTCATTCAAACAGAGAACAAGGACATTCTACTACAGCATCTGGCGTTTGTAAAGAGATTACTACCATGCCTAGGGTACACAGTCAACAAACAAAAATCAAAACTAGTACCCTCTCAAGAGATAATATTCCTAGGTGCAAGCTTAAATACAACTGTCCAGATGGCTTATCTCACGCCAGACAAACAAAGGCAACTGACTACCTATTTCAAAATGTTGGCAACAAAGGCCCAGTTATCTGCAAGAAAAATTCTGCAGGCTTTGGGCTTCATGTCATCCTGCATACTACTAATTCCATATGCAAGACTGCATATGAGGAAACTTCAATGGTACCTAAAAAGTGTTTGGACTCAACATTGCCACAGCCTGGAAACAATAATTACACTCATTCCCTGCCTGCAACAGGAGTTTCAATGGTGGGCAAAAGCCTGTCACCACAACACGGGACAGCCATTCACCTTACCCACAGCCAGGCAGACATTGACAACAGACTCATCAGATTACGCCTGGGGGGCCCATATGGCAGGAAGATGTATTCAGGGCACATGGTCCGCAAGTCAAATGCATCCACATATCAATCAAAAAGAGATGCTAGCTGTTCAGAATGCCTTAACAGCCTTCAAGGATCAACTTCATCCAGGACAACTACTAATAAAGACGGACAACACTACAGTCATGTGGTACATAAACAAGCAGGGAGGCATACATTCCTACCCCCTCTGCAGGCTAGCCATGAACTTGTGGGACACTGCATTGACTTACCAAGTACAGCTACAAGCTCAATTCCTGCCAGGAAGGAAAAATACTCTGGAGACAAACTAAGCAGAAACCTGCTGGATCCCCACGAGTGGAAATTGGATCCACAAGTCTTCAGCATGATAACAAGGACCTGGGGATGCCTGGGCATAGACCTATTTGCCTCCCCTCACAACTACTAACTACAAAGATTCTGCACAAGGACTTATCACAAGCAAGCATGGAAAGTGGATGCTCTATCTTTCAGCTGGAAAAATCTAACAGTATATGCTTTTCCTCCTCTGCCTCTACTCCCCAAGGTACTCCTCAAGGTCAGACAAGAGAAACCAAAAAGTGATCCTGATTGCCCCAAACTGTCCCCACCAGCACTGGTACCTAATCCTAAAGAGCTTGTCTCACTGCCCAGCCTGGACATTGCCTCAAATCCCTCCCTTATTGACTCAACAAGACAGTCAGATACTGCACAGCCAACTCAAAACCTTAAACCTGGCAGCATGCAGATAATGTAGCCTCTCAAGGCACACCTCTCTCTAAAGCAGTGATGGATGTTATTTTGTAGGCCAGGAGGCCTAGCATGAGGAAATCTTATGCAGAAAAATGGAAGAGATTCTGTGCTTGGAACCAGGCACAAGGTTTTAATACGACTGTTCCAAATATTCCTCAGATTTTGCAATACTTAACTGAGATACTGGAGAAGGGCCTTTCTTTTTCATCAATTAAAATTCATGACTCTGCCATTTCAGCTCATTACAATACAGAACCACCGATTTTTTTCTCATCCATTACTAAGGCAGTTTCTCAGAGGGGCGAAAAACATAAGACCCTCTAGGAGAGCACCAATGCCTGCATGGGACCTAAACTACGTCTTGGAAAAACTTACACTGCCTCCGTTTGAGCCAGCTTCTGCAGCTGGTATAAAATTCCTCTCCTGGAAAACAGCTCTACTCCTAGCAATAACCTCCACTAGATGAGTCTCAGAGTTACAAGCACTCATGGCTGTGGAACCCTTTATCATTTTCCATCCTGACAGGGTTTCTCTGAGAACAAACCCTACATTTATGCCTAAGGTAGTCTCCAGTGTGGCACTTAACCAAACAATTAATTTGCCTACCTTTTATCCAAACCCACAGAATAAGGGTGAGAAAATGTTGCATTCTTTGGACATTCACAGACAGTTACGCTTCTACTTGGACAGAACCAAAGCTATCAGAAAGACTGAACAGCTTCTAGTGTTATGCAGCAGCATCACAAGGAAGACCTATCACAAAGCAGACTATTTCAAAGTGGATAGGCCACTGTATTCGTTTCTGCTATTCACATCATGGCAAATCAGTGCCTAAGGGCATTAGGCCACATTCAACCAGAGCAGCAGCTACTTCAGCAGCCTTCCTCAGAGGAGTACCCACCAAAGACATCTTAGAGGCTGCAACTTGGAGTTCAGTGCATACTTTTACAAAGCACTATCACTTACCTCTCTACTCTAAATCCAGGGCAGGCTTTGCCACTGCAGTTCTGCAGGGTCTGATAGCCTCTCCTAATCCTATTTAGTACCAGCCTCCCAACCTTAGCTTTGGGATTCAACCCAATTGTAATGACTGCAACAGTGAAACACGATGAACATAGTACAGTTGTGTACCTACCATAAATGTAGCTGTTCCAGTGTATTCACTTTTGCAGTCCAGGTTACCCTCCCTCCATGCCCCCCTCTCTTTGCTGGGATTTATCTGTGCTTCTCTATCCTATACAACCTATGTGGTGTATTTGCTTGTAGATGAAGGCAAAGTTGTTTTATGTGCATGCATGCTTATTGGCATAATTTAGCCTACCATTTTAGGGGCACCTGACATCTGGGGCAAGAAAAACTGAAGAAAATGGCATCTGCTGCATCTTTTATACCCCTGGCGCACTGACGTCAGGGAAGAAGTGACAGCAACCGATGCCAGACCAAGACTTTGGAATTCAGGCTGACTGTGGGTAGCCTGTCAGCAGGATAACCCAATTGTAATGACTGCAACAGTGAATACACTCGAACATCTACATTTATGGTAGATACACAACTGTACTTTTTGGTAGAGATGTGTTTTGCAGTGAAGAGCAGCAATTTATGTTTTTTCTTTTTAGGGTTTAGAAGTAGTTGTGAATTATTTATCCATGTTTCAATTAAACTGAAGGATTGTTGTGATAGGTCTTGGAGTTGAGAGATTTGGGAGAACAGATTAGGATCAAGTCATCAGCGTATTGAACTAGGGTACTATTTTTTGTAACAGCATTGATGAATATGTTGAAAAGTATAGGGCCTAGTATAGATCCTCGTGGGACACCAGTACACACTGAAAAAAAGATGGGGAAATCATTTTTCAATTAACTGCTAGTAGTCTGAGAGATAGTTATAGAATCACTGCACTAAAGAGTTGGTGAGCCCTAAGGATGAGAGTTTATGTAAGAGTTTCTGGTGAGCAGCAGTAACAAAGTCTAGGAAGATGCCACAGACTAGGCTAGAGACTAGGCTCCCTGCGTTTCTGTGGGTTTTGATAATATTAACAAAATTTAGCAAAGTTGTAGTTGTGCTGTGACGTGTATGGAAGCTGTGCTGGGTTGACAACAGAAGCTGATTATCAATTAGGTAGTTGATAACGGTGTATGAATCCATTGTTCTAATATTTTTGATAGTTAACATAAAATGGAATTGCCCTACAGTTTGAATGATCTGTATTGACTCCAGCCTTGTACAGTGGAATAATAAATGCTTTTTTTCAATAGTGAGCGGGCTTTATTCTCAGATGTAAATCAAGTTATCAGAACTGAAACTGGATATGCAGTAGTCTTGGCTGCTGTTTTAAGTTATTCGCTTGGGAGTTTGTCTGGGGCAGTTGTAGTAGGCTTTCATTTTGTGATATGCATTTGATGGCATCTGTGGGAACTGGCTGGAAGGAGAGATGTTGAAGGAGGTTATTTGACTGAGTAGGAACATCAAGAGCTTGATTAGTCACCTGGTTGGTGAATAACTGTACTGTCTGTATAAAGTGGGTATTGGACTGTTTGCCTGTGGTATCATTTTGTTTCTGTGTGTCTGGTGTTGGCTGTGTAGTTTGTACTGGATTTAATAGTTTATTGATTGAGGCCAAGACCAGTTTTGGATTATTACAGGCTGAGTAGTGTGTTGTTTCTTTTGTTGAGAAGTTGTTTTCTTAGGTTTCTTAATCATGTGAATGCTTTTAAAGTTGGAGCTGTTATAGTTTTTCTTTATTGATGTGGGGCTCCTGACTTTATTTTCAGTGCCGAGTGAGACAGACAGTGAACATGTTCATTAATCTGAGGTCAGTGGCTGTTAGTATGGGTCATGGTATTTGCAGCTCTCTCATATGGCCTTGGAAAACTTGCTTTTTAGTGGGTTCAGAGGAATTAACAAAATATTTTATACTGATTGGACCCATGTCTGGATGTGTGTAGAAGACAAATACATGTATAACGTTACTCATTTTAGTCTCATGCAATTCTTGAACAAATAATTCAAGGGTTTGATAATGTAATGTTATAACATCATCAATGAACCGTTTATGAAACATTAGCTGATTGTGCTTAAACCCAGTCAGCATAGAATCGAAGATAAAAAGCTATTCCTACCTGGCCAGTACAAGGTTAGCATAGCTGTTAGCCACTGGAGTCGCCATCGCCACACCTAGAATCTGATGGTATATAGTATCATTGAACAGAAAAACATTATTTTCTAAAGCCAGTTCTAGAACCGTTTGTTCAAGGTTCGTTGATGATGTTAAAGTATTATGGATGGGAACTTATCACACTCTTGAATTTGTTCAAGAATTGCATGAGACTACTTATAGGTTCACAGTTTCATAGGTAGGTACTAGGCTATTGGCCGTAGGGCCTATATAAGCCTAGCCAAAAGGTACCCTGACTTTTGCCACCCAAGAAAATTATTTTCCTGTGCCACTGTCGAGCAGAGCCACAGAAGTGATCCCTGGGGTGAATTTCCTATCTCCCATCCAATCATTAAGATTTTTCTTGAAGAGTGCTAATGAGGAGCTTTGTTTGATATAGATAGGTAGTCTGTTCCAGAGTATGGGAAGTCTCTGGGACAGGAATCTATCCCTCCAGCATGTTCTGTTTATTGTGGTGACGAGGTTTAGGTCCCTAGAGTGTGTAGCTCGTAGAGATTAGGATTTCTTTAAGTGGAGCATGTCCAACAGCTCTGGGTTTGACATAGCTTTGTATGTTAGGCAGAGATTGCCTCTGAGTAGGCGATATGCGACAGAGTAAAGCTGCAGTTTTTTGAGATGGTCTGGGTAGGGCATCTGTTTGAGGCCAGTAATCCTCTTTGTGAGGTATTTCTGTGGCCTTTCCAGTTGTTCTGGAACTAACTTCCTTCTCTTTGATATGAATTATTCAGATAAAGAAATTAGTTTTTTGCATGTTACTTTATGTAAAGCTGGTGGTACCTTACATACCTCTATACATAAGAAAAATGTTGAGACAACCAGGTATGTTCATAGTAATAGTATGCACCCTATATATATATATAGATATATATATATATATATATATATATATATATATATATATATATATATATATATATAAAGATGTTGTAAAAAGTCAACTTTTGCGTGTTAGCCGGTTATATACCACTGATGAAGATTTTCGATCTGAAGTTGGGAATATGGTCAATGATTTTGTATCGAGAGGTTATGATAGGAATTTACTAAGAAATAGCGCCAGGTATGTTGCATTTGAATGACATAACTTAGCTAGACCTTATCTGTTTTGTAATGGTGCTTTAAACAATGATGGTCATCACCAGGAATGGGAGTTAAGAAATATGGTGCTTGGGTTATATAATGAAATATAACAAACATTTGCGGCAGATGCCATGCATAACAAAAAGGAGCTGCACTATTTTGCAGTTCTGATAATGAAATAAAAAAGATAGTTGGAGCTAGACTGTTCTTTGTATTTAAGAATGAGAAGAATTTGAAACAACTATTATGTTATAAGGATATTAAATATGTTGTGCAAGGAACCCAAGCACAAAAAAATACTTCAGTTCCTTGTTATAATTGTACTTTCTGTCAGTTTATTAATACTGATCTGGACTTTGAACACCCTATCTTTAAAACTAAGTTCTCTTTTAGGACGTTTGCTACATGTACAACTGAGAATGTTGTTGATCTAGAGACTTGTATAAAATGTACGTGTTTCTACATAGGTAAGACCAACTGTAAACTTAAGGAAATAATATTGTCACGTTTCAGAAATTCATAGAGGGATGGAGACAAATGCCCATCCAGGCATATTACAGATAATGGGAATGATTATACATTTAAGTTTGGGGTACTGCAAAAGGTTTTCTTAGGTAAAAGAGGGGGGTGACATTATATATAGAACTGAAAGGGCTGAATACAAGTGGACCAATTATTTTAGAGCTGATATGCCACCGGGTCTCAACAAAGTTAATAGTATTAAACCTATATTGAAAATTAAACACACTCATATTTTATTGTTCTGTCTCTTTTAGATTTGATTAATGTCAAGGTTTTAAGTAATTATTTAACTCTGTAATATTATTGGCTGGCAAGAATTATTTAAAGAATGGTTTAAACAAAGTTTTTTTTATGTATTGATAAAGAGTGCTTTACTTGAAAGCTTTACACATTCTTTTTAATAAATTTATACTGTGTGTACGTGCCTTCGCTGAATGTTGGGCATCGAGCTGGCAACTCGGCACCATAAAAATCTACTGCCAATCATTAGTGGACTGGAGTTCTGCTGTGGCGACCCCTAACCGGGAAAAGCAGAAAAGACAAACATACTGTGTGGACATCTGTGCCTTGGTTTATTTGTTCTGCTGTATTTTTTGTGAACTCTCACAACTCAGCATTAGCCGTACATAGTTCACAGGATAGATATTGGCTATCTGACTGAGTCCATACTATTAAGGTTGGAGTATGTGCTGTAAACAGAAAAAATTCACTAGTGGTGTCTCACAGATCTCTGTCTTAGGCCGTATCCTCTTTGATATATATATATATATATATATATATATATATATATATATATATATATATATTTCTCTGACATAAAAGCCGATGTTAATGGACTGTGACTAACAAAGTTTGGTAAGTTTGGTCGACACAGTGGTGCAGGTCAACGCAGTGGTGCAGCAATTAGCTGTGTCACCTAACAGCAAGAGGTTCTCCAGTTCAATTCTTGGCTGGGGTGTCTTCTGTGTGGAGCCTGCATGTTCTCTCTGCATTCACGTGGGTTTCCTCTGGATGCTGCCATTTCCTGCCATGTTACAAAGGCATACATCTGGAGCATTTCTCCCTGGGCCTCCACTGAAAATGGACTCTGTCCTAGTTGAACTTTCCCTGTAAACAAATGTTAAATAAATAAAATAATTAATGATTGCAAATTGGACATTTACCAAATTCCATTCTGGTAATCAAATTTTACAGTAAGGACCTGACCATACAAATTCTTTGTCTATTAATCATTACTCCAAGACATGCAGTATAGTTTCCTTTGGCAAATCTATGATAGGTTCATAGGTACATACTAGGTATAGGTTCATAGGTACGTACTAGGTAATCAGACTGCAGACAATTGCAAGCCTAGTTAAAATCCCTGTTTAAAAGTTACCTTTAGCCTCAAGGAGGGCAAGACAGTGTAGATGAGGGGAGAATTTGAGTCTGCCCCTCCCTTTATCTAGGTTTACCTTGAGGTGGCAGGCTTGTTACTCTGCTTAACAGGTAGTGGAAGTTTGTTCCAGAGCTGAGGAATATGTTGGGATATGAACCCATCATGCTGACTTGTCTTATTTATCTGCTAATGAAAGTTTAGTTCCTTTAACAGATTGTTTGAGATACCATTAGTTCTGCAAAGCAGTAGGAGGTCAAATAAGATTGGATCTTTCAGGACATGAAAGGCTAGACCTAGATTTCCATGGAGAAGTCTAGAAGAGACGGAGTACAGAAAAAGGGCTGACAGACTCTCCGGATAACTAAGATTTTTTGAGGCCGCTGATCTTTTTAGTTATGAATCTCTGAGGTCTCTTAATTTGAGTGATATGTTTGAACAAATGCATGCCTAAAGGTACATTATATTCAGTAGTGGGCCTGATGAGGTACAATTGAAGGGGAACAAAGACTATGCCATAAAGATAACATCCCACCTAAATATGTGTCAATCACTTGAGTATGTATTTTGATAAAGGACTCTCCTTTGATTACCATGTCTCTCTGTCTGCTTTGAATGTCCTCCTGCTTTGCAAAACTTACTATTTATTAAATCGCCTCAACGTCCAAAAGGGTTGTAGCCCCCCTTTGTTCATTTCGTATTAGGCCTGTCATTGAATATAATGCTCCTTTTGCCATGTACCTCACTAAGCACCTCAAGCAGCTTTAGAGACCTCAGTGTTTCCTCACAAAAAAGATCTTGGGTCTCAAGTACCCTTAGCAAATCTGATAGAATCATTGTCTTACATATTTTGGGAGGATGTACTCTGCTTTGATATCTGTGCTTTGAAAGACACAGCAATCTTTGAACTCCTTCATCTAAATAGAACCAGTGGTAAAGCAAACATCTGTTCTAGAGGCCTAAATCTCAACAACAGCAGACAGTGTGACAGACACAAAACTAGCCCAGCATTCATAGGTAAGAACTAGGCAGTCCTCCTGACGATATTATACGCCTAGCCAATTACCAGCCAGTGACCAAAGGTGAGAATCAAAACCTGCATGTTGTGTCTGTGAGGTAAACACCTTAACCATTATAGTAACCCCATTCCACCCCCATTTCTGGAATAGGCTGCCCTTACCTGTCAAGCAGAGTTCTTCCCTGGCAGCCTTTTAAACCAGACTTGAGTGGATCTGCAATTGCAAATTTTCACCTGGAATATTTGGAAAAAGTCTGCTTAATGGGAGACGTTCGCTTCCCAGCAGTAGTGGGTGATGTGTCTGACCTTCTCAGTGGTTTCCTTTGGCTGTAAGCGTAGTAAGAATATAGGAACCTATGAACAGTCTGCCATTACAGTCCTGCGTGAGCTCTGTGGTATAAGCTTTTCCAGACTCAATTGTATCAGAATCTGCATCCAGTTACAGCTGTTTGTTTCCTTTTGTTTTTGTTCTTTTTTTTGCTTCAAAACTGTTGCTGATTTCACATCTTTGTCTGCTGCCAGTGGCTGTATTGATCCAGTGCATTGCACACTAATGTGGTTGTGTCTGATTGACCCAGTGCATTGCACACTAATGTGGTTGTGTCTGATTGACCCAGTGCATTGCACACTAATGTGGTTGTGTCTGATTGACCCAGTGCATTGCACACTAATGTGGTTGTGTCTGATTGACCCAGTGCATTGCACACTAATGTGGTTGTGTCTGATTGACCCAGTGCATTGCACACTAATGTGGTTGTGTCTGATTGACCCAGTGCATTGCACACTAATGTGGTTGTGTGTGATTGACCCAGTGCATTGCACACTAATGTGGTTGTGTCTGATTGACCCAGTGCATTGCACACTAATGTGGTTGTGTCTGATTGACCCAGTGCATTGCACACTAATGTGGTTGTGTCTGATTGACCCAGTGCATTGCACACTAATGTGGTTGTGTCTGATTGACCCAGTGCATTGCACACTAATGTGGTTGTGTCTGATTGACCCAGTGCATTGCACACTAATGTGGTTGTGTCTGATTGACCCAGTGCATTGCACACTAATGTGGTTGTGTCTGATTGACCCAGTGCATTGCACACTAATGTGGTTGTGTCTGATTGACCCAGTGCATTGCACACTAATGTGGTTGTGTCTGATTGACCCAGTGCATTGCACACTAATGTGGTTGTGTCTGATTGACCCAGTGCATTGCACACTAATGTGGTTGTGTCTGATTGACCCAGTGCATTGCACACTAATGTGGTTGTGTCTGATTGACCCAGTGCATTGCACACTAATGTGGTTGTGTCTGATTGACCCAGTGCATTGCACACTAATGTGGTTGTGTCTGATTGACCCAGTGCATTGCACACTAATGTGGTTGTGTCTGATTGACCCAGTGCATTGCACACTAATGTGGTTGTGTCTGATTGACCCAGTGCATTGCACACTAATGTGGTTGTGTCTGGTGCTACTCCTCCTTGAGAGTGTCCGTTAAGCCTGTAGGCTCAGTAGGGGTCTGAATTTCCACCCCTGCAGGAGGGAAATGGAACAAATGAGCCGTTATGGTTTGGTGTAGAATTTTTATACCACCTAGCCACTCCCACGGTACACTAGGCAGCATGCTGAGAGGGTGAGGGGGATACACGGGCCCTTGAAAACATCCACATGTATGCAATGATATCACTCACTTACCAATTCCCTCTTGTAGTCGAGCATGGGGCAGCATTTCCTGCTTCCCAGCAAGAGCTCAGGTTTGCACTCCATTACTTCACAAGAGAATATAGTAAGCAAACCCTGTTCACTTTTGCCTTTTTCCAGCTGTTCTTCCAATGTCCAGGATACTAGTTGAACCTAGATGTGAGCCATAATCAGGTCCGCTTCCTTTTACACTATAGAAAAAGACCAGTGCTTGTAACGTGGCTTCATTTGTTGTCCCCTGAACATCCATGTTTTGCCATTACAGAATGTTTGACTTTGGCAGTAGTAGTAGAAAACTGTTTTCAACCTGTCCAGGAAATGATTAAAAAATATATATAAATAAAGGCTTAATATTTGAACAGGCACCTGAAAGATTCAGCTACAACTAAGATTGTTAATGGGACAGAGTAGTTGACCTGACCAGCCTTTGGTTAAAATGATTAAGGTTAAAGTACAAACATGGCTATGCTAACAAATATATTACAACTTTAGTTGCTATGTAACAAAAACATTAGGAACAGTAAGAAGGATTGTACTTGGGAAGATGACAAAAATAGTATGTCCCACAGTGACAGGGTGATCATAGTGGTTTGTAATTTCAGATTAGGTTCATAGGTTCATAGGTTCATACTAGGCTATCTGCCCAAGGGCATTTATAAGCCTAGCCCATAGTTATTTGGCTTTCGCCACCCCTTTAGTTTGAATAAAACTATGCCTATTATTTTGCTGTGCCTCTGTCAAGCAGTGACACTGAAGTAATCCCTGGGGTATATCTGCGATCTCCCATCCATTGGTCAAGATTCCTCTTGAACAAGGCCAGCGAGGTGCTCTGCCTCACATGTACCGGGATTTTGTTCCACAGCATAGGGAGTCTCTGGGTGATGAATCTGTCCCTCCAGCACGTTCTATTAATAACCATGTCAAGGTTTAAGTCTCCGCCCTTGTGGTTCTGAGGGATCTAGATTTTTGAGGTGAAGCATATTCATCAAATCAGGGTTTGACATGGCCTTATATGTCAGGCACAGGTCACCTCTGAGCAAGCGGTATGAGACTGAATAGAGCTGGAGTTCTTTCAGTCGGGCAGCATAAGACATATTTTTGAGACCCTTTATCCTTTTGGTGAGGAACTTTTGGGGCCTTTCCAGCTGCTGCAGGTGTCGGGTCAGATACATTCGAATGGGGCATTGTACTCAATCATAGGTCAAATGAGTGATGAGTACAGGCGGACGATGACCTCCCTTGATCTTGATGTGAATCCCTTCATGATCAGGTGGGCAATGTAGAAGGTTTTCCTAACTACTTTAGAAACATGAGTGTCAAACGAAGGCTACTGTCAACCTGGGTCCCCAGATCCCTGATGACTTCTTCTGTGCTCAGTGGATTGCCACCTATATGGTAGCTAGGGGTAACCTTGTTTTTCCGAAGGGTATGACTATGCATTTCTTGGCATTTAACTTTAGGCCATGGCTCTGGCACCAGTTATCCGTTTCTGTGAGGCCCTTCTGAAGGATATCTGTGTCAGATGTGTTTTCGACTATGGCGCCCAGTTTGCAGTCATCTGCAAACTTTGTCAGCCATAACCCTCCTGCGTTTGCTTTTACTTCAGAAAAGTAGATGCCGAACAAGAGTGGACCCAGGACTGAGCCCTGTGGGACACCACTTGTGACAGGCTTTGAGTCTGACATGGCTCCAGCAACTCTGACCCTGTGGGTTCTGTCACTTAGCCAGTTTGCAACCCATCTTGTGATGTATGGGTTTACATTCAAGCTGATGAGTTTTTCGATGATACCTGAGTGGGGTATTGTGTGAAGGCCTTTGCCAGGTCAAGGTAGGCTGTATGGACTGCCTTTCCCTCATCAATGGCCTTGGTGACTGTCTCGAAAAGGTCAACCAAGTTTAAAAGGCATGATCTGCCTTTGACAAAGCCAAACTGGGTTGGATCCAAAGTCTGCAAGTTCCCTATGTCTTTATTTATGAGTTCCATTATGATCCTCTCCATGGCTTTGCAGATAAGGCTTGTCAAGCTAATGGGACGGTAATTTCCAGGGTCGGTGGAGGCACGCCCTTGTGAAGTGGGACCACAGTCGCAGCGCGCCACTCCTTGGGCACGATCCTGAGGTGAGGCTAAGATTAAACAGCTGTCCTAACTGCGGGTTTAATTCCTCATTGAGTTAAGTGGAGCACACACCTGGGGAGACCATCCGGTCCCATGGATGCTGTGTATTTTGCTTTGGTGAGAGCACATCTCACCTGGGCGTTGGAGATGTTTGGGGCTACAATCCTCTGGTATAGATATCTCTCCTTTTGGGGAGTTTGCACTGAACCTGTCAGCCAGTATGTTGGCAATGTGTGTAGGTTCAGTAATCTTCACATCATTTTGAACTAATTCTGAGCATATCTGGGAGTTTCCTCCTAGGTTTCTAACATAGCTAAAGAAGGCCTTATGATTGTCTTTTGAGTCCTTGGCATTTTTTTCTCTCAAAATTTGCCTTGGATGATTTTATGAGAGCTCTTAGTTTTTTACTTATAATGATCAAAGGTGTCTTACCTTTCAAGGATTTTTGCTCTATCTTGTAGTAGCTTCCTCCTTTTGTTGTAGAGCTTGTTTATGGCTGGGGTCCACCAGACTGGACGCTTGCCTTTGGTACAAAGAGTCTTTGTTTTGTTTGGGATTGCCTGATCCATGCAGTCCTGTAGGTGCTGGTAGAAGGCATTTGTAAGTGATTCAGCGGTTTGAGTAATGTTTACCACTGGCTCAGGGGCCTTAAAGGAGACCACACTAGTTTTTAGAAGTGTGAAGTCAGCTTTTGAGAAGTTTTTCACTGTGGTCTTTTTTATTTCAGGTGGGGCGGATGAGGACCTCCAGCGAGATTAGTTTATGATCTGATCTCACCAGTGAGGGGTATACTTCCGGTGTTGAACATTGTGATCCCATGTTCATGATCAAGTATGTTTTCTCCTCTTGTGGGGATGGTGACTAGTTGTTCCATGGCATTTGAGTTTATGAACTCCAGGAACCTTTGGGCTAGAGTGTTTGGGCTTGAGTAGTGTTCCCAGTCTATATTAGGGTAGTTGAAGTCACCTAGTATGATGGTGTTTGGAGATACATTTATCCCCTCCAATGTTTTCAGGAAGGCCATGTGAGGTTCCTGAGTTTGAGAGGGTGGCCTGTAACATGCTACAAATTGCAGAGCAGTCTTGCCTATGGTTAATTGCACCTGGATGGTCTCCGATGCATCGTGCGTTGCCACCAACCTTGAGGTGTGGGTGTCCTTTATGAATATGGACACCCCCCCTCCTTTCTTGGTGTTGTCCGGATTTTGGGGCCAGAACGCATGATATGAGGTGAAACCTGATAGTGCTGGGGTGCTCTCAGGAGCCTTGAACCAGGTTTCTGTCACAGCACAGACATCGATGTTCTCCATACTGAGAAGGGCCTTGAGTGCGTGCATCTTGACATTGAGACTTCTGGCATTGAGCAGCATTACCCTTAGTTTTTTTCCTTTTTTGTGTTCTAGGGTGGTAGGTTTAGAATTTGAGCCTTGCCTAAAAAAGGCACTATGGGAGTGGCAAGAGCCTTTGCCAATATCCGGAAGCCTAGGGGTGACAGGTGCAAGCCGTCCCTTGCGAAGCAGTGTGACTTGTCCAGCATGTCATCCCAGGCAGACAGACATTGGATCCCCTTTGAATGACACCAGAATTTAAGCCAATTATTAAAGCTGATCATCTTATCACTGTATTGTGGCATCATTCTAGGTGAAGGTAGGATACTGCTCAAGGTCAGGGTCATACCTGCCTGGGCTACATAATCAGAGAGCTCCTCAATGTCTCTTCATGTAGTCCAAGGAGGTACGTCTCAGGTCGTTGACACCAACGTGGACAATGACTGAGTCGTACTTGTACCTGCTGTTGAGAGACCTGAGTGCTTGCGTTATGTGGCGGATTCTAGCACCCGACAGGCAGCTTACTGTGACCTTCTCCTTACTCAGTCTGGTGAGCGGGACGTCAGTGTGTCTGACTATGGAGTATGTACTACCGCTGGTGAACTAGTGTGCATGATTTAAAGCCTTGAATTTGTGTACATATTTACACATCAGTCTTCATATGCATGTTTTATTTCTACAAAATCTGAACTATATAAAATGCAAAATAAATAAATGTGTTTTCTTTTTAAACTTTTGAATCTCAAAACAAACCAAAACAGGAAACTGGAAGGAAAGGAGATGACAGGAAATGACATCAATAAAGGCAAATGGGTCATTGTTAGATAAAGACATTAAAACTCAAATTTACACATTTAACATCTAGATTTTCTACAGTCCAGTGACTAGTCCTCTGTATCTGGGTTGTTTAGCATTTTTTTCTGATGGCTTTTTGCCTCCTCACCTGCATACTGTCTGTCGTACCTCTTATGAGTTGTGGCCATTCATTCCCTGTCAGTGTGAGCTTGGCCAGTGATTCATTAAACAGTCAACTACACTGCTATATCATTAACCTTCCTTGCAGACATTTACAAATAAGTTGCCGTTCCCATGACACAGACCATCCCAAGTGGTAGCTGTGGTCCACAGTGGAAGTCTGATATCACGACTGGACATCCTCTGCAGCATTACAACCCATTGAATGACTCGATGCTCTCCAACTACTGACACTCCCACCAGTCTGCCCATGTGCCAACAAATAAGCTGTTAATTTAGTTGGCTGGGCATTTTTGTAATTGAACCCCCCCTCCCCTGGTGCTTGACTTGAACACGTATCTCATTGAGAGAGCCCCTGACATTCCTGCCTGCATCACAAACAGGTATTGTCACTGCAGTGGGAACACAAAGACGACAACCCCAGTTCCTGCCACCATCTTTGTTACTTTGCAAGCCTCTCCTTTCTGGTGGTGAGTATCTGACTGGACTGTTACTTCCTCACAGTGTTGTGGAGAAGTTGCCAGCAGCCACACTGTCTGTCCTCCCCAGCTCAACTCCTCCAGTGCCTGAGTCACTTTTCGAACTCTGGTTGTCTTTGTTGGACTCAGGGCTTTATGTCTGTGTGGCACAGAACCAGGCAAGTCTTCATCATTTGACCAGGCATTCCCAAACCCTGAGCATTCAAGTTGTATTTTGATAATGTAAGGCCTCAGCCTAACTAACGGATAATTGCACTTTGTACATCATTTTTTAGTCTCGCTTAAGTAGTAATTATAAGTCAGTTTCTGTTGCATGCAGGGGACTGATCCAGCATTTAGGTCTGTACTTGGACGTATTTGTCAGAAATAATTCTTGATAATTGTGGGAGCAGAACTCACAGCAGTCTAATACTGTTTACCAGTATCACCTCTTCTGACCAAATTGTGTTTTTGTGCCACAAACTGATCAAGTCTTTTCTTAAAAGGTAGAAATTAATGATGTTCAGTAAAAATGCCACTGGTTTCCTTTGTTATCCTCTCAACTCCTCCAGTAAGTGGCTAGGTGCCCTTATTAAGTTCATAGGTTGGTACTAGGCTATCGGCCCTAGGGCCTGTACAAGCCTAGCCATAACAATTCCCTGGTTATTTCTTCCCAGAATATTTACTTCCCTGGTCCCCTGTCTAGCAGGGTGACTGACGTGATCCCCAGGGTGAATTTCCTAGCTCCCATCCAATCGTCAAGGTTCCTTTTGAAGAGGGCCAAAGAGGCACTCTGCTTGACATGTATGGGCAGTCTATTCCAGAGTCTGGGGAGTCTCTGTGTCATGAACCTATCCCTCCAGCATGTTTTGTTCATTGTGATGACAAGCTTTAGATCCTTGGAGCATGTGTCTCTGAGGGATTGGGATTTCTTTAAGTGTAGCATGTCCAACAGCTCTGGGTTTGACATGGCCTTGTATGTTAAGCAGAGATCGCCTCTGAGTAGGCGATATACAACAGAGTATAGGTGGAGTTTTTTTAGACGGTCAGCATAAGGCATCTGCTTTAGGCCTGTGATTCTTTTAGTGAGGTATTTCTGTGGCCTTTCCAGTTATTGCAGATGTCTTGTGAGGTACATACCAAACGGGACGTTGTACTCTATAATGGGTCTAATGAGGGATGAGTACAGTGGGACAATGACCTCCTTTTTTCTGGATGAAAAGCCCTTAGTGATAAGATGTGCGACATAGAAGGTTTTCCTGACTGTTGTGGCTATGTGGTTATCGAAGGTGAGACCATTGTCTACCTGTGTCCCTAAGTCCCTTATCACACTTTTGGTGTTTAATGTACTGCCACTTATGTGGTAATTCATGGGTACATGTTTTTTTCAAACAAGAGCGGTCCCAGGACTGAATTCTGAGGTACTCCGCTTGTCACTTGTCTGGAGCTGGATTTTGAGTCTGCTACTTTTACACTGTGGATTCTGCCAGTAAGCCAGTTGGCAACCCATCGAGTGATGTAGGGATTAATGCCCATCTTAGTAAGTTTATCTATGATTCCAGAGTGGGGGATGGTGTTGAAAGCCTCGGCGAGGTCCACATAGGCTGTGTGGACCGCCTTACCCTCGTTCACAACTCTGGAGACTGATTTGAAGAAGTCAATCAGGTTGAGGAGACGTGATCGGCCCTTTACTAAACCAAACTGGGCAAAGTCCAGTGTTTGAAGGTTGCCAATGTCTTTGTTTATAAGTTCCATGATAACGCGTTCCATGGATTTGCAGATCAGGCTCATCAGACTGATGGGATGATAGTTCCTGGGACCCAAGGTGGATCCCCCCTTGTGGAGTGGGATAACTGCAGCTGTGCGCCACTCATTGGGCACGAGGCCTGAGGTGAGGCTATGATTAAACATGACACTTAGGTGAGGTGCCAGTTCATTTTGTAGTTCATGTAGTACATAGCCCAGGATGTCGTCTGGTCCCATGGATGCTGTATTCTTAACTTTGGAGAGTGCTTTTTTTTACCTGTGTGGCCGTGATTACCGGAATTTGGCAATCTTTTAGTATTGAGATGGGCCCTTTAGGGGGTGAGGGGCGTGAAGTTGGCATTGAATCGATCTGCCATTTTATCTAACTTACATGAGACAACAAAGTGATGTGTGGTGTACTGTACTTGAAAAGATTTGCAGTTATGGTGAGGAGTTTGGAGTGCCGTATGTTATTGATCTTCAGGACTTTGTCTAAATCAGTGATGTGGTCTCCTCAGGTAACTTCTTTCATAATTATTGTATGCCCTTGCAGTCCTTTTACAGTTATTAGCATCAGCAGAAAAGTGTGGTGTACACAACTACATGTAACAGAAAAGTGTGGTGTACACAACTACATGTAACAGAAAAGTGTGGTGTACACAACTACATGTAACAGAAAAGTGTGGTGAACACAACTACATGTAACAGAAAAGTGTGGTGAACACAACTACATGTAACAGAAAAGTGTGGTGTACACAACTACATGTAACAGAAAAGTGTGGTGTACACAACTACATGTAACAGAAAAGTGTGGTGAACACAACTACATGTAACAGAAAAGTGTAGTGTACACAACTACATGTAACAGAAAAGTGTGGTGAACACAACTACATGTAACAGAAAAGTGTAGTGTACACAACTACATGTAACAGAAAAGTGTGGTGAACACAACTACATGTAACAGAAAAGTGTAGTGTACACAACTACATGCAACAGAAAAGTGTGGTGTACACAACTACATGTAACAGAAAAGTGTGGTGAACACAACTACATATAACAGAAAAGTGTGGTGTATACAACTACATGAAACAGAAAAGTGTGGTGTACACAACTACATGTAATTATTTTCACAAGGGGTGTCGCACTAGCAGTACAGGAAGGTGCATGATCACCAGTATTAAACATCGTGACTATTGAACCCTTTTTCCTTATTACTTAAACTACTTCCTTCTTCACCAGGTTCCGTCTGTACTAAGGTTGTTACCCCCCCCCCCAGATTAAGTGATGGGAAATGGGTTAATAGCCAAAAAAAACTACTGGTTATTCCAGACTGACATGTTCAAGGCTGAAACTGTGCATGGAACTTTGTGAACCTTGAAAAGACGGCTGGCTGTGAGAATCAGGTGTTTGAGTCACCAAACATACTGTGGCTGAAAAGAGTCTGGTTTATTCTCTTAACTTAAAGGTCTGTATTCATAGTGCATAGAGGAAGCAGCCATGCCCAGATGTGTTGCAAGTTGTGGTACCAGTTAATGCTACTAAGCTCCGGAGCATACTGCATAGAAATAGATGTGTACAAATGACATGCAGATGAAAGTGTGTAGTCTGAGTGAATGAAAGAGATGCGAATGTGGACCCCTTTAAATAGATCATAATTCATAGATGTAGACAGCAGATTTTACTCGGCAAGTTGCATGTCACTGTAAGACCAAAACACACTTGGGAATTCAAGGGCTGACAGCACGTAATATCTATCGATACCTCTCATTCGGTAATGTAATTTGATGGTAGGTGATATGAATGAAAACAGGATGAGCAACAAACCATCTACTGCTGGCTAACCGACCAGCAGCTGACAGACCATTTTTGAGTGGTCATAGATATTATATAAGTGATAGGGTAAGTGTTAGTTTATAAGTGTTGCCCATAAACAGGATCAGAAGGAATGCATGGACTTTGTAATGGTGTACCCTACCATATGTATAGCGCTAACTGTACCAGCTAAAGGACCCTTCTGGAGATTAAACCAGGGGCACATTGTGCATATTATAGCCACTGACCGGTGGAATGCTCAAATTAATTTTATTTTGTTTACAGTTTGTCAATCAAGTAGGCGAGTTCGTGCATTGACATTTTTCAGTCATTACCAAAGTGCCTGAAAGGTACTACAAAATCATAGATTTAGATTGGAAAAGAAAGATACATTCAGAGGTGTACAATATCAAAAATACAAAGATAGAAGCTGTAAAAGCAGGTCATAAGAGAGGAAGAAACGTTGTACACAATGTCAGAAAGTACAAAGATACAAGCATGGAAGCAGATATTTAGTACTAAGCAGACAGATGTTCTTCGTGTTTCACTGTTGCAGTCATTACATTAAGGTAATTTGCTGGCAGGTTGCCTTCAGTCGGCCTGATTAACAAAGTCTTGGGTCCTGCACCAGTTGCTGGCCCTTCTTCCATGACGTCAGGTCGTCAGGGGTATAAAACATGCAGCTAACTCCATTTTATAAGTTTTTCTTGCTGTGCGGTGCCCGAGGCAGAAGCAGTTTGCAAGTGCCAGTCGGCTGACTCCTGAAATTTTCGTTTTCGAGTTTCAGAACCAAAGTCTTCAACTAAAGCTAAGTACCCCATTGGGGAAACTTTTTCTTGCTCCTTACCGATGTCAGTAAAACTTAATAATTGCATTACTTTTGGAAAGCAAATACCTCATAAAGATTTTTATTCGTACTGTACTGTATTCCTTGCCTAGGCCCTGACCATGACGTACCTTGCTGTCGGTTTTGAGCTTTATTTAATCAGCGCACTATCCGTTGTCGGTTTACTTTTGCCTCTCAATATTTCGGTTCTCGGTTTAATTATCCAGAAATGTCATCGGTTAGCCATCCGACTACTGGGATTCCAAAAAAATGCAAAGATAAAGACAGAGACAGGCCGCTGACAACGCTTCTCCTAAGCCAGTCACCAGTTTGCCGGTACTCAGTGAGGTGCTTTTGCAGCCCCTGATACCCACTACTTCTGATTCGCAGGCCTCTACTGAGACCCATTCGGAGTCCGGTATGCCACGAGATACTTCAACTATGGAACCCGCGGATGGGTCTGGAGCCACCGTGCAGGCACCGGCTTCTGAGGGTGTATTCAGGCCTACAGACTTGCATATTAAATCGACACTGCCTTCATTACTAAGGCCTAAATTTCGATCCGTGTTTAAAAAACCGATGCCCAGGCCGCATGCTCAGGCCCCTATGCCTAAAAAACAAAAGATAAAAATAGCTGAAGATCTAATTACTCTAATCAGGGGTAGTTAACCCCCCCCCCCAAGAGGCCTAGGGCTGAGCTCGATTATGAATCTTTTGATCTGGATTCTGTTTCTTCTAACTCTTCTGATGATCTGAATTTGTCCATACCTACCTATGAGGATTCTGAGGCAGAGGATTCAATTCCCTGTGCTTCCCCTCCTGAGGATTTTTCTTTTGGGGAAACTTTACATACTTTAAGGGAGCATTTCCACTGGGAAAGCCAGGAATTTTCTGATTCTAAGAAGAGGCTTAGGGATTTCCTTCTTCTACCTCAGCATAGGCCTTTGGCTATACCTCCTGTACTAGACATTGTTGATGTTTTCTCGGAATCCAGTTTTGCCCCTGATTCCCTGCCTCCTGCTCCTAGTAAACATGACAGATACTACAGGGTTCCTGAGTCCCACAAGTTCCTTTTCAGAAATCCTGTTGCAGATCCAGAGACTATTTCTCAGGGTCCCAAGGGCATTAAGGCTTCTACTGCTACAAATCCTACCCCTTCTGATAGAGACTCCAGGGCGCTTGATAGATGGGGTAAAACAGTTTATACTTCTGCAAGCTTGGCAATCGGAGCTTTAAGGTGCCAATTTCATATGTTAAAATACCAACAGCATATTATTGGACTGCTTAAACAGAAAACGATGTTGATTCCTGACTGTGTGGAAAATAAAGATTTACAGGATTTAATGCATTCTGCTGAACAAGTTTGAAAACATACTTTGCAATGTGGTTTTGATTCCTTAGAGGCCTCTTGCAGGGCTGCTGTTACTGGGTCTGTGCTTAGAAGGCATGCTTGGCTTAAGGAGCAATCTTTGCCTGATCATGTTAATTGTTGGATGCTCCTTTAACTCCAGACCGCCTGTTTGGCAACAAGGCTGAACAAGTTCTTAAAAAGAGGAAGATAAAGCTAAATCTGTGCAAACTGTTAAAGATTGTTTACAAGTGCAACCTCCTGGATTTAGTAGGCACTGGGTTGGCCTACTAAGAACTGGTCCTTTCCAGTCCCTTCCAGGCCCTCTCAAGCCAAACCCAGACACAGTAAAACCCAGGTTTCAGTCCCAGGGGACTCTCAGAACTAAGCAGTGTGGGGGGGGGGGTGCTCCACTTCCAAATCTGGAAATAACAAGACACCCCCTATGGTAAACAGTCTCAATGACTTCCTTTTAAAATTCACAAGCACTTATCTTCTGACCGCCCCTTTGGGGGGAAAGATTGCTCTTCATGCAAAGAACTGGGAACTCATAACCCAGGACAAATGGGTTTTAAATATAGTGTCCCAGGGATAGATACAGATTTCATTCCCACACGCTGCCAACTCCAATCGGGTGGCCAGACCTGCCCCCAGATCAGTGGGCAGAGGCTCAGAAACAAGTACTTTCTCTCCTAAACATGGGGGCTATTCAACTAGTACCAGAAGAGGAAAAGGGACGAGGTTTCTATTCCAGACTTTTCCTGGTACCCAGAATAGGCATATCATGGCGCCCTATCCTGGATCTGTCTACTTTAAACACCTTTCTGGAGATTCTAAAATTCAAGATGCTGACTCTTCACCAATTACTTCCTATGTTAGGCAAAGATGCCTGGTTAGCAACTTTATAGGTTCATAGGTTGGTACTAGGCAATCAGCCCTAGGGCCTATACAAGCCTAGCCATAACAGTTCCCTGGCTATTTCTTCCCACATTATTTACTTTCCTGGACCTCTGTCTAGCAGGGCGACTGACGTGATCCCTGGGGTGAATTTCCTTTCTCCCATCCAATCGTCAAGGTTCCTCTTGAAGAGGTCCAAAGAGGCACTCTGCTTGACATGTATGGGCAATCTATTCCAGAGTCTGGGGAGTCTCTGGGTCAGGAACCTATCCCTCCAGCATGTTTTGTTTATTGTGATGACAAGGTTTAGATCCCTGGAGCGTGTAGCTCTGAGGGATTGGGATTTCTTTAAGTGTAGCATGTCCAACAGCTCTGGGTTTGACATGGCCTTGTATGTTAAGCAGAGATCGCCTCTGAGTAGACAATATGACAGAGTATATCTGGAGTTTTTAATGGTCAGCGTAGGGCATCTGCTTTATGCCTGTGATTCTTTTGGTGAGGTATTTCTGAGGCCTTTCCAGTTGTTGCAGATGTCTTGAGAGGTACATACCAAATGGGGCATTGTATTCTATAATGGGTCTAATGAGGGATGAGTACAGTGGGACAATGACCTCCTTTTTTCTGGATGAAAAGCACTTCGTGATGAGGTGTGCCACATAGAAGGATTTCCTGACTGTTGTGGCAATGTGGTTATCGAAGGTGAGACCACTGTCCACCTGTGTCCCTAAGTCTCTTATCACACTTTCTGTGTTTAGTGTACTCCCACCTATATGGTAATTCATGGATACATGTTTTTTCCCAAAGGGAATAACAATACATTTCTTGGCATTGAGCTTGAGCCCATGGCTTTGGCACCAAGCATCTGTTTCTGTAAGGCCCTTTTGTAGAGTATCCACATCATTTGGGATTCAATAATGGCTCCCAGTTTGCAGTCATCTGCAAACTTTGTTAGCCAGAGTCCCTTAATGTTGACCTGTACTTCAGAGAAGTAGATGCCAAACAAGAGCGGCCCCAGGACTGAACCCTGAGGTACTCCACTTGTCACTTGTCTGGAGCTGGATTTGGAGTCGGCTACTTTTACAGTGTGGGTTCTATCAGTAAGCCATTTAGCAACCCATTGGGTGACATAGGGATTAATGCCCAACTTAGTAAGTTTATCTATGATTTCAGAGTGGGGGATGGTGTCAAAGGCCTTGGCAAGGTCTAGATAGGCTGTGTGGACCACCTTACCCTTGTCCATGGCTCTGAAGACTGATTCAAAGAAGTCAATCAGGTTCAGGAGACAAGATCGGCCCTTCACAAACCCAAACTGGGTGGGGTCCAGTGTTTGAAGGTTGCCAATGTCTTTGTTTATAAGTTCCATGATAGTACACTCCATGGCCTTGCAGATAAGGCTTGTCAGACTGATGGGACGGTAGTTTCCAGGATCCAAGGTGGATCCCCCCTTGTGGATTGGGATAACTGTAGCTCTGCACCACTCAGTGGGCACGAAACCTGAGGTGAGGCTATGATTAAACATGACACTTAGGAGAGGTGCCAGTTCATATTGTAGTTCATGTAGTACACAGCCTGGAATGTCATCTGGTCCCATGGATGCTGTATTCTTGGCTTTAGAGAGTGCGTTTTGTACCTGTGTGGCCGTTATTACTGGAATTTGGCAATCTTCCAGTATTGAGATAGGCCATTTAGGGGGTGAGAGGGGGGTGAAGTTGGCACTGAATCGATCTGCCAGGATATTGGCAATATCCTTCGGATCAGTATATTTAATGCCATTCTGTTTTAGCTCAGAGCAGATCTGAGCATTGCCATTTAGATTCTTGACATAGTTATAGAATGCTTTGTGGTTGTCTTTGGAATCTTTGGCAATTTTATTTTTGTAACTAGCTTTGGATGATTTTATGAGGCATCTCAGTTTCTTACTGAGGCTAGTAAGGGAGTTTTTTGCATCCTGGGATTTTCCTCTTTTCTGAAAAGTTTCTTCCTTTTGTTGTAAAGTTTGTTTATGGCAGGGGACCACCAGATTGGCTTCCTTTTTTGGATGAGAGCATTTTGGTTCTATTTGGGATGGCACGATTCATGCATGAGTGGATGTGCTCGTACAGTGCCTTAGTGTAGGATTCAGCAGTTGAACTTTCAGTTCCCATCTGCATGGGTGTCATGAAGTTTGTCACTTCTGACTTGAGTAGCATGAAGTTGGCTTTGGAGAAGTTTTTTATGATGGTTTCTTTACTGGGGGGTGGGTGTGGGATGTGGATGTTAAGGGTGATTAGCTTATGGTCAGACCTGACTAATGAGGGGGTGACCATAGGTATGGAGCATTGATTTCCCATGTTGGTAATGACCAGGTCTAGGATATTGGAGCCTCTGGTGGGACTATGGATTAGTTGATCCAGAGCGTTGGAATTTATGAATTCCAAGAACCGTTGCACAAAGGTGTTGGGACATGAGTAGTTTTCCCAGTTAATGGCAGGGTAGTTAAAATCACCCAGTATTAGGGTGTTTGGTTCTATCTTAATATTTTCCAGTATGTTTAGAAAGGTGTAGTGAGAATCTTGGGGTATGGTGGGGGATCTGTAGCAAGCTACAGTTTGGATTGCAGTCTTACCTAGTGTTAGTTGCACTTGGAGAATTTCAGACACATTGTGTTGGCCAACTAGCCTGTTGGTGTGAATATCCTTGGTGAATATTGACACTCCTCCACCTTTAGTGTTTCGGTCCTGGTTTGGTGGCCGAAAAGTGTGGTAAGAGTTGTAGCCTGGTATTGCAGGGGTGCTCTCTGGAGCCTTGAACCAGGTCTCAGTTACTGCACAGATATCGATGTTCTCCATTTTTAGGAGTGCCTCGAGAGTGCATTTTGAGGTTTAGACTTCTAGCATTGAGTAGCATTACCTTCAGATTTTGCACGCTTGTACCTGTTATGGTGGTGGTTTTGTCCTTTGAAGTTTGCATAAAAAAGGCACTATAGGGGTGGCAAGAGCCTTAGCCAGTAACCTGAATCCCAGGGGCGACAGGTGCAGACCATCTCTGGCAAAGCATCGTGGTCTGTCAATCATGTCATCCCAGGCAGACAGATACTGGATCCCCTTTGAATGACACCATAAGCTTAGCCAATTGTTGAAGTCAATCATTTTATCCTTATATTGTGGTATCATTCTGGGTGAAGGCAGGATGCTACTCAGGGCCAGGGTCATACCTGCCTGGGCCACATGATCCGAGAGCTCTTCCATGTCTCTTTTCATGTAGTCCAGGGAGGTACGTCTCAAGTCATTCACTCCAACATGGACAATGACAGAGTCATATTTGTACTTGTTGTGGAGTGACTTGAGTGCATGCATTATGTGGCGGATCCTGGCACCCGACAGGCAGCTGACTGTAATTTTCTCCTTATTCAACCTGGTGAGAGGGACATCAGTGTGCCGGACTATAGAGTCACCTATGACTAAAGTGTTAGGTACATTGTCTTGCCTTAGGGGCTGTTGCTGGGTGGCACACTGGTGTTGTGAACTATGTGACACATTGGTTGTGATTGGTGTTTGTTTGCATTTCAGCTTCAGAGGTCTTTGTTGCTTGGGCAGTTTACAGTTAAGGGCCTCTGTATATGTGGATTTAGTGTTGCTATGTGTGGGTGTTGGTGGTGCGGGTTTAGAAGGGCTATGTGTTGCTTGAGGTGTAGTGTGGGTGTTAACCTTCTCCTCTTGACTGTTTAGCACAATCTTGGGTGGAGTTTAGCACAATCTTTAGATTTAAAAGAAGCATACCTGCAGATCCCAATCAGGGAATCTTGCAGAAGATACCTACGCTTCAAAGCAGGCTATTTGCATTACCAGTTCTCTGCACTGCCCTTTGGCTTGTCTACTGCGCACAGGGTATTCACAAAGTGCCTGGCTCCAGTTATTGCATTTTGCAAGCAAAGAAATATTCAAATATATCCATATCTGGATGATTGTCTAATTCAGGCAGAAAACCAGGGCATACTTTTAAATCATCTGGCGTTTGTAAAAAGGATTCTAACTTGTCTGGGGTACACCATAAACGAAAATAAATCACAACTGGTACCCTGTCAACAGATAACATTCCTGGGTGCAAGCTTGAATACAACTGCCCAGATAGCTTTCCTCATGCCAAAAAAGCAAATTCATTTGGTAACTTACTTCAAACAAGTGGCCACAAAAACCCTATCTGCAAGACAAATACTGCAAGCCTTGGGGTTCATGGCCTCCTGCATTCTTCTAGTTCCATATGCAAGACTGCATATGAGGAAACTACAATGGTATCTAAAAAGTCTATGGAGTCAACATTGTCACAGCCTGGAAACAATGATTCCTATCATACCTTGCCTACGCCTGGAGTTCCTGTGCTGGGCAAAGGCCTGCCACCAAAACAAGGGACTTCCATTCACTCTACCCCCTGCCGCCCAAACCCTAACTACAGATGCATCAGACTATGCATGGGGGGCTCACCTGGCAGGGAAGTGCATTCAGGGCAAATGGAACCCAAGTCAAATGCATCTACATATAAATCAAAAAGAAATGCTAGCTGTACAGAATGCTCTGACAGCCTTCAAGGACTGCATTCTTCCAGGACAACTAATGGTAAAGATGGACAACACCATGGTTATGTGGTACATAAACAAGCAGGGGGGTACACATTCCTACCCCCTCTGCAGACTAGCCATGGCATTGTGGAACACAGCCCTGAGCTACCAAGTGCATCTACAAGCTCAATTCCTGCCAGGAAAATTGAATATACTGGCAGATGGACTAAGCAGAAATCAAATGGTCCCACATGAGTAGAAACTGGAACCATGGATTTTCAACATGTTGACAAATGAATGAGGAAGCCCAGACATAGATCTATTTGCCTCCCCCCAGAACTACCAGTTGGACAAATTTTGCACAAGGACTCCTCACAAACAAGCCTGGAAAGTGGATGCTCTGTTCAGTCTACGCCTCCCCCCCTCTGCCTCTGCCCTCCAAGGTTCTACTAAAAGTCAGAAAGGACAAACCAAGGATGATTTTGATTGCTCCAGACTGGCCACGCCAACACTGGTACCCCCTCCAGCACAGTGTGTCACAATTATCTCCATGGCATCTGCCTCAGACCCCTTCCCTGCTGTCTCAGCAGGAGAAGCAAATTCTGCACCCTCACCTTCCAACATTGACCCTTGCAGCCTGGCTAATCACTTAAATTCACCCTTGTCTTCCCTCTGCAAACCTGTTATGGATGTCATCTTGCAGGCAAAGAGACCTAGTACTAGAAAATCTTATGCTGACAAATGGAAAAGATTCTGTGCCTGGAACCAGTCTTTATGGATGAGCACAGCAGCGCCCAATTTACCTCAGATTTTACAATACTTAACTGAGGTGCTTCACAAGGCCCTGTCTTTTTCCTCCATTAAAATCCATGCCTCAGCTATTTCAGTTCATTATAAACACAGATCCCCCCTCTTCTCTCATCCTCTGCTCAAGCAGTATCTCAGAGGGGCAAAAAACTTGAGACCACCCAGGAGAGCTCCAACCCCTGCCTGAGAGCTTAACTTTGTTTTGGAGAAACTCACTCTACCTCCTTTTGAGCCAGCTGCTACTGCAGACTTAAAATGTCTTTCTTGGAAAACAGCCTTCCTTTTAGCAATCACTTCAGCTAGAAGGATATCTGAATTACAGGCTCTTATGGAAGTGGAGCCTTTCATCATCTTTCATGCAGACAGGGTATCTCTGAGGACCAATCCATCCTTCATGCCCAAGGTGGTTTCCAGTGTGGCTCTCAATCAGTCCATTCATTTGCCAACCTTCTTTCCCAATCCACAGAACAAAGGGGAACGGATTCTGCATTTCTTGGATGTGCACAGACAACTTAGATTCTACTTGGACAGGACTAAACCTCGAAGAAAATCTGAACAGCTGCTGGTGGCATTTGCTGCAGGGGCAGAGGGGAAGGCTATTGGAAAGCAAACTATTTCTAAATGGATAAGCCATTGTATTAATTTATGCTGTAAGCACCATGGAAAACCTATCCCCCAGGGGATCAGATCTCATTCCACCAGGGCTGCATCTACTTCTACAGCCTTTCTCAGAGGTGTTCCTACCAGGGATATTCTAGAAGCTGCTACCTGGAGCTCTGTACATACGGTCACCAGGCACTATAATTTACCAATTTTCTCTAAATCTAGAGCTAGCTTTGCCACTGCTGTCCTGCAGGGCCTTATAGCTGGTCCTAATGCTATCTAAATTCCTCCTCCCAACCATAGCTTTGGGAATCTACCCAAATGTAATGACTGCAACAGTGAAACACGAAGAACATAGTACAGTTGTGCACACTTACCATTAATGTAGATGTTCGAGTGTATTTACTGTTGCAGTCCTGGTTACCCTCCCTCCAGCCCCCTGACTTCCGCTGTCTATACTTCTATTCTTTTTTACTATGCTTAAAGCTTTCTGGTGTATTTGCTTTTTGTTGGAGGTGTAACCTTGTATATAATTGCTTTATATTATGGGGGCACCTGACATCTGGGGCAAGAAAAACTGATAAAATGGCGTCGGCTGCATGTTTTATACCCCTGACGACCTGACGTCATGGAAGAAGGGACAGCAACCATGCAGGACCCAAGACTTTGTTAATCAGGCCGACTGAGGGCAACCTGCCAGCAGATTACTCAAATGTAATGACTGCAACAGTGAATACACTCAAACATCTACATTTATGGTAAGTGTACACAACTGTACTTTCTTATTTATGTAAGTGTAAGTTTAACAACTGCTGAGCTGTAATGGTTTTGACAGTAGAGAACTAATCTGAAGAACCTTGTAAAGCTGTACTGTGGAAGAATTGCACTGAGTTAGCCTGGGTCATGAAAGCATATGCATTTAGACTTGTTAACCAAATGTTCATTTTGTGCAGTTTTGAAAGCCTGCAGACTCTGTCTGTTTCTCACTTCCTTTGGGAAATGGTTCCAAAGTTGGGTCTAGTTTGGAAAAGTTTAGTATTTTCCTCAGTCTACTACTTCTGTATTGGGAAACCATATCTGTTTTCCAAACCCACCAATGGAGAGAGCGTCCACTGTACAAGGGTTCTATAATGTCATACCCACCTGAAGTGCTGGGTGCTTTAGCTTGCACATATGTGAAAATAAAGGCTCCATTTGGTGTTCGCAGATTGCAGTATATTTAGGAAAGGCTACCATTTTCCCAACTGCTTGGTAGTAATCAGTACACAGGGTTTGATAACCAATGTGCCTGCACAGCACCTTGGCAGTCTCCAAGATTCCCGTTTCTTGTGTACAAGTCATCTGCACTGTTACTTTCTGCATGGTGGTATTCCACAGGGGTCTCCCATGTTGTAGGTGCAGATGCTGTACTACATGGACATATTCAGCATCAAAGACGGTATATAATAAGTTTTATCCCCATATATACTCCCAGATTTCAGATGATGGTGGATACTCACTGGAGCCCTGGTTTGTGGTCTATACAGAATCCACACAACTTAGCTGAAATGCAGAACAGTAGACCCACTGCTTGTAAGATGTTTATAGCATGCCACATGCTACATAATATGAAGAGAGTTTCCCTGATGCCCTGACCAGATTTCCCCTTGTGATTATGAGTACTACCTTGATTTTCCTCTCCCAGGAGACCATGAGCCTCATGGAGTTAACCTTGTCAACACAGAGGAAATAAATTAAATAACTAAATAAAGAACTCCAAGGACCCGTACAGACCTTTGTTCCAGGTAAAACTGCCCCTGTGATAGCCAGCACACAAGCCTCAGCCAGCAATGACAGTGAGGCTGAAAGACAGCAAGAACCAGCTTCAACACATCCCCTAGAGAGTGACAGCCACCACAGAGCAGCAGTGTGTCTACCCTAATAGTATTATCCTGTGAAAAGCAGACATAGCGACAATGCAGTGTCCTACAGGTGAACAGGATGCCTAAAGTGTTAGTTAAAAGTTATACTGGGCAGTGTATGGCTGAATCTGCATCAGATACCCTTACATTCACCACACAGAAGAGTCATAAACATCATTTGCATAGGTGCCAAGGGACACAGTAACATGGCTGGCATTATAATTTGGGTGGGTGGCTCCATTACCACAAGTGAAGATGGTGGTCCTGTGGCAAGGGTACCATGTGTCCTAAGCAATGTCTTTGGGTGTCAGTGTAGGACTAGAGGCAGAGATTGGGATCTTATGGAAAGGGTTTCTCTGTATCATGTATAATGTGCTTCAGTGGCAGGCAAGGCGTAGAAGTGTGGAACCGTGACTGGGATTGAGTGGCACTGCGGAATCATAAATAAGAGGGGGTGGCATTATGGGATCATGACAGGGAGGGTATGCCACTACATAACCATAATCTGGGGTCACTCTTTTGGTTTGACATGTCAGGATTAGAGACCCTTCATGGCAGGGATGTAGCACTGCTTCAGGAATGGGACCTCTGTGCAGTCCACTGATGAACTGTACATGGAGGCTGGCAAGTGATTTTCCTCATAATATGGGGTGCTGGGGTTAGATGCCTCTAGATATGCACTAGCAGATTATATACCCTGCAGTGACCTCCCAGCATAACCACTAGGTATATATACCCATCCCCAGCCATGGACACTGTTGGATGGGGCAGTGATGGCGGCTTTTGCTATCCTTTGCATGGAGGTGGATGTAGCACAATGTATACTACCATAATCCTTATTAAACTAGTATGACCTCACCCGTTACTTGTAGTCTGCAGTAGGGGCACATTTATGTAGCATCTTGTATCACCTCTGAAAATGCCATTTTACTTTTCTCCTGAGGCAATGTAGCATTTGTCTGATGCATGTTGGCAACCACCTAATTCTTAAACAAAATGGTACAGTATGTGAGGAAATGCAGTTACATAATTTCACTGGAGACAAGGATCTTAAGTACAAGCACTTGTAATACAATACAGGTTGCCAGAAACACACACACACACATGCTACACCCACCAAACATACTTTGTACCAGGCACACAGACCCACATATGCTGAGGGTCTTAAATGTCATCTACGTAAACACCAAAGACCTCCCAGATAATCCAACTGCAGTAAATATTCTCAGCAACCTCAAAACCAGCCTACTCAAACAACACCCCCCAGGAAACATGCAGCCACATCTCATACTCTAAACCCATAAGGCAAAAACCCACACAACCCAATATTTTGCTCCAAGGGGACTCTGTTGTGAGACACACAGATGTCCCACTCACCAGGCTGAGTAGAGAGAGAGTCATGTCAGCTGCAGGGGCCAGGATCCGACAGATCACACACACACACTCAAGTCATTGAACCGTAAGTACCACTATGGCTCAGTCATGTACTCCATGTGTGTGTAAATGACCTGAGACTTACCTCCTTATACTGTATAAATAGAGACATAATACAGCTTAATAATATGTGTCCCAGGCTGGTATGAGCCTAGCACTGAGAAGCATTCTATATTATCCAAGGATAATTCCACAACATAAACAGAAGATAATTAACTTTAACATTTGCCATAGTTTTTGATGTCATTTGAATGCGGTACAATATATGTCAGACTGTGAGGATATGGTAGACAAACCACACTGATTTGAAAGGGATTGTCTGCACTTGTCACCTTTAAGTTTTAATATATTTGCTAAAATCACAATCAGATAAACATTGCAAAATCATCACAAGAGCATCTAAAGGTGTCTAAGCAAGAAATATCACCACCTGCAGGATATCCCCACCCTGGAAAATGTAGGCATTTGTGTAGTTACTGGGACTTGATTCATAGTCACATAGAGCACCCCAGCAGTGCAGGGTTGCAATGCCTTCCACACGTTTACAGCAGCTACTGAATAGGAAGGGACGAAAGGTGGATGTGTCTCAATTTACATCAAAAACTTACCTCAGGGCTAGACAGTCAGTACAGTGTGTTTGTGCTTCTCTATGTCTAAATTACCGTAGAATAATCCCTAGTAAGTTCCAGGATTAGCTGGGGTAATCCATTTTCCTTTTATTTCAAAGGAGAGAACTTTATGGTCTGACCTGACCAGTGAGGACAGTACACTAGCGATGGTGCAACATTCTCCCATGATGTTCATCGTGCATACAGCTGCAGTAATCACATATGGGTTCTCTGCCGTCAGGCGGTCCCTCGGTCGGCAGAATTCCAAAGTCTTGGTCCGGCGTCGGTTTTTGTCGCTTTCTTTCCTGACGTCAGTGTGACAGGGGTATATAAGACACAGCCGACGCCATTTTCTTCAGTCTTTTTTGCCGCGCGGTGCCCGAAGCAGAAGCAGTTCGCAAGTGCCGGTCGGCCAGCTCCTGAATTTACGATTAATGGGAAACCGAAGTCTTCTTTAAAGCTAAGTACCCCATTGGGGAAATTTTTCTTGCCTCAGACCGATGTCAGAAAAAGTTAACAATTGTAGGGAAGCAAATACCGCATAAGGATTTCCATTCCTTCTGCATACCTTGTTTAGGCCCAGACCACGACGTCTTGGGCTGTCGCTTTTGTACTACTTTCAATAAACGAACTATTAAGCGTCGGGCAGAGTTCGCCCAACACTATTTTGGTACAGCCTTTGATTATAAAATGTCGTCACTCCGACTACCGTTTTGTCCAAAAAACGCAAGGACAAGGACCGACACGCGAGGTCCACGGTCTCCACCGACACCACACCAAAACCAGCTACACGTGGTCCGGTTCTCAGCGAGACGCCTATGCAGTCCCTGACTACCGACGACACTTCTTTGGCAGTGTCTTCTGTACCCGAGACCGCAGGTACCTCGGCCCATACCCAGAATACAACCACCGAAGCCACTGTGAGTGTTGAGCCTCCTAATGTGGACAGGTCCACTTCCACCCATGGTGTCTTTAGACCCTCATCTTCCTTTTCCATTAAGGCCTTTACTAAGTCCAAATCAGCCATGCATCCCAAGAGGCCTGTTGCACAGGGCCCATCTCCAGGCCCCATGCCTAAAAAGCAGATGCTAAAAATGGCTGAGGATTTAATTACTCTTATCAGGGGTTCCCAACCCCCTCCAGACAAGAGACCCAGAGTGGAGGAAGATTCTCCCTCTTCTGACCAGGGCTCCATTATTTCAGAACTTCCTGATGAAGAGGAACACTCGTACTCCCCTTATGAAGATTCAGATGCAGAGCAGTCCATTCCTTCTGTATCTCTCCCAGAGGATTTTTCTTTTGGGGAAACCTTGCACACCTTGAGGGAACACTTCCATTGGGAAGGCCAAGACTTTTCTGATTCCAAGAAAAGACTTAGGGAATTTCTTTGTTACCTCAGCACAGACCTCTGGCGATACCTCCTGTCTTGGACATACTTGATGATGTTTATTCGGAGGCTTGCCTTAATCCGGATTCCCTGCCTCCTGCCCCAGTCAAGCCTGATAGGTATTACAGAGTTCCTAACTCTCACCAATTTCTTTACAAAAGCCATAATGCTGACCCTGAAACCATTTCTCAAGGCCCCAAGGGAATGAAGGCCTCTACTGCTAAGAATCCACTACCTTCTGAAAGAGAGTCTAGATCCTTAGAAAGGTGGGGAAAAAAGGTATATACCTTGGCCACCCTAGCCATGAGGGCCTTAAATTGTCAGTTCCATATACTTAAATATCAGCAGTTTCTGTTATCACAATTAAGGAATAAAATGTCACAACCTGAACAACCAGATTTGAAGGAGTTGCAGGATATGATGCATAGTGCAGAACAAGTGGGTAAACACACCTTACAATGTGGCTATGATGCTCTAGTGGCCTCAAGTAGAGCTGCTGTTACAGGATCACTAATTCGTAGGCATGCCTGGCTTAGGGAACAAACCTTGCCTGATCATGTTAAAGCTAAACTACTAGATGCTCCTTTACAAAAGGATGTATTATTTGGTACTAATGCTGAGGAAATACTACGGAAAATGGAAGAAAAAGCTAAACCTATGCAAACTGTCAAGGCTTTTCTACAGGTTCAACCACCACATTTTAGCAGAAATTGGCCTTCTAAAAACTGGTCCTTTCCAGCCACGGACAAGCCCCAAAGAGGTAGATACAGACGCACAAGGGGCAGAGGACAATCTCAAGGATCATATAGAGGCAGACAATGGCAAACTCCACCACCAAGAGGTGGCGAAGACAGTGCACAACAATACAGGAAACAAACCCAATGACTTCCCCCTTTTCATGCCAAGCAAGTCTCAGCTGGCAGCACCCTTGGGAGGAAAACTGGCATTATTTACAAGAAATTGGCATATTATCACAACAGACAAATGGATCCTGGACATTATAAACAGAGGCTACAGATTTCATTTTCACACTCTTCCAAAAATGAGAGGCATGCCGAACCTGCCACACAATCAAAGGGCAGAGGCTCAAATACAAATTTCAAAGCTCATGGACATGAAAGCTATTCAAGAGGTACCTACTCACGAGCAAGGTCAAGGTTTTTATTCCAGACTATTCCTGGTACCAAGGAAAGGAACCGACTGGAGGCCCATTTTAGACTTATCCATCCTAAACACATTTCTACTCATACCAAAATTCAAGATGCTCACCTTACAGCAGCTTCTTCCCATGCTGGGCAAGGAGTTTTGGCTGGTAACATTGG
Source organism: Protopterus annectens (assembly GCF_019279795.1). Classification (NCBI taxonomy): domain Eukaryota; kingdom Metazoa; phylum Chordata; order Ceratodontiformes; family Protopteridae; genus Protopterus; species Protopterus annectens. The sequence continues at coordinate 450,432,641 of NC_056740.1, forward strand.
ACCTCAAGGAGGCATACCTGCATGTCCCAATCAGACAAAGCTGCAGAAGATACCTCAGATTTCTTGCAGGTTCAATCCACTATCAATTCTCTGCATTGCCCTTTGGCTTATCTACTGCGCCCAGAGTATTCACGAAATGCCTGGCATCAGTAATTGCCTACTGCAGACTTCAAGGGATACAAATTTACCCTTATTTGGATGATTGCCTGATCCAAGCGGACAGCAAGCACATACTTCTGGAACATCTGGCTTATGTAACATGGTTATTGAATTCTCTGGGATACACAGTCAACAAAGAGAAATCCAGGCTAATACCATCTCAGAAAATAACTTTCCTGGGTGCCAACTTGGACATAAACACCGAGATGGCCTATCTTATGCCAGAAAAACAAGGGCAACTAACTCAGTACTTCAAAATACTAGCAAATTGTACCAGGCTAACTGCAAGGAAAATCCTGCAGGCTCTGGGCTTCATGGCATCTTGCATTCTTCTAATCCCATGTGCAAAGTTGCATATGAGGAAACTTCAATGGTACCTAAAAAACCTATGGTCTCAACACAGCCACAGTTTGGAAACAATAATACCAATAATTCCATGTTTGCAAAAGGAATTTCTATGGTGGGCCCAAGCATGTCAAACAAACACAGGTCTACCATTCTGCAAGCCTCAAGCAAATCAAGTCATCACAACAGATGCCTCAGACTACGCCTGGGGGGCACACTTGACAGACATGTGCATTCAGGGCAAATGGTCCCAAAAGGAAAAGCACCTTCACATCAATCAAAAGGAAATGCTAGCAGTGATAAATGCAATTACAGCTTTCAAGGACCTCCTGCATCCAGGACAATTATTGATAAGAACAGACAACACCACAGTAATGTGGTACATAAACAAACAAGGAGGAACACATTCATACCCCCTGTGCAGGCTAGCCATGTCACTTTGGAACCTGGCTCTGGAATGGAAAATCGAACTTCAAGCACAGTACCTGCCAGGATTGGAAAACACGCTGGCAGACAATCTAAGCAGAAATATAACAGACCCACACGAATGGAAGTTGCATCCTCAAGTGTTTACAAAGATAGTCCAAGCATGGGGAAGGCCAGACATAGATCTCTTTGCCTCCCACAGGAATCATCAATTGACAAAGTTCTGCTCAAGGACATTTCATCCAAAGGCCTGGAGAGTGGACGCCCTTTCTTTCAGTTGGGCAGCACGGACAGTTTATGCCTTCCCACCTTTGCCTCTTCTGCCCAAGGTGCTCTTGAAAGCAAGAGCAGACAGACCGAAGATGATACTGATTGCACCAGACTGGCCAAGACAACACTGGTACCCACTACTGAGGAGCCTAACATATACTCCTCCCTGGACCCTACCTCTAATGCCTCTTCTATTGACTCAGTACAGCTACAAAACTCTTCACAGTCAGCTGAAAACACTCAATCTGGCTGCATGGAAAATTCCTTAACACCACAACAGATCCTACTCTCCAAAGAGGTGCAGGAAGTCATTTTGGAGGCCAGAAGGCCATCTACTAGAAAGGCTTACTCTGCTAAATGGAAACGGTTTTGCGCTTGGAATGAGAAAAAAGGCCAGGATCCTAGAAATCTGAATTTACCTCAGATATTGCAGTATCTAGCTGAGCTGTTGAACAGTGGACTTTCATTTTCCTCCATCAAAATTCATGCCTCAGTCATTTCTGCGGAATACAACACTGATCCACCCTTATTCTCTCACCCACTCTTAAGACAGTTCCTCAGAGGGGCTAAGAATATAAGATCTCCAAGGAAACAACCAATACCAGCCTGGGATCTTAATTACATTCTAGAAAAATTAACATTGCCTCCCTTTGAACCAGCTGCCTCAGCACATTTGCAGTATTTGTCCTGGAAAACAGCTTTCCTTCTGGCCATTACCTCAGCTCGTAGGGTTTCGGAACTGCAAGCCCTCATGGCTGTGCAGCCCTTTGTCATCTTCCATCAGGACAGGGTTTCCCTACAAACCAACCCGTCATTTATGCCTAAGGTAGTATCCAGGGTAGCTTTAAATCAGGCCATACACTTATCTACCTTTTACCCCAATCCTCAAAACAAAGGGGAAAGGCTGCTACATTCCTTAGACATCCATAGACAGCTACGTTACTATTTGGACAGAACAAAGCCTTTCAGGAAATCAGAACAACTCTTTGTGTCCTATGCTGTAGGAGCTCAAGGGAAGCCAATTTCCAAACAGACTATTTCAAAATGGATAGGCCACTGCATACGGTTTTGTTACTCCTTTCATGGCAAATCTGTTCCTACAGGCATCAGATCCCACTCCACAAGGGCCACAGCTACTTCTACAGCTTTCCTCAGAGGAGTCCCTACCAAAGATATTTTGGAGGCAGCCACTTGGAGTTCTGTGCATACCTTCACAAAACACTACCACCTGCCTTTATACTCCAAAACTAGAGCAGGCTTTGCCACTGCTGTGTTGCAGGGCATTCTGGCTCCTCCCAGTTCAACCTAGTGCCTACCACCCTGTGCGTAGCTTTGGGATTCTACCCATATGTGATTACTGCAGCTGTATGCACGATGAACATAGTACAGTTTTGTACCTACCATAAATGTAGATGTTCGAGTGCTAATACAGCTGCAGTACAGGTTTCCCTCCCTCCTTCCCCTCTTGGTAAAGGCCTAGTGGCTAACACCTCTTCATACAACCTGTCTGGGTTATCCTTCAATGGTATATTTGCTTGCAACTACTGATTTTTGATTACATTGCATTGCATGATTATATTTATAATTTATGTATTGCCTTCCTTTTGGGGGCACCTGACATCTGGGGCAAGAAAGACTGAAGAAAATGGCGTTGGCTGTGTCTTATATACCCTTGTCGCACTGACGTCAGGAAAGAAAGCGATAACAACCGACGCCGGACCAATAATTTGGAATTCGGCCGACCAAGGGACCGCCTGATGGCAGAGAACCCATATGTGATTACTGCAGCTGTATTAGCACTCGAACATCTACATTTATGGTAGGTACAAAACTGTACTTTTGTCAGGACCAGATTAAGGATATTTGCTTCCCAAAGATGTGTACAGACTTGCTGGTCGAGCCTGTTTATGTTTGCAAGGTCCAGTAATTCCTAGGCATGCATATTAGGGCTCATGTATTATTCTGGGTCTATAGTGGAGTAGTTAAAGTTGCCCATGAATATGTTTTGGGGTTGAATGGAGAGTGTCTCCAGTATGTGCTATGGCTTTCCTGAGTCATGGAGGGGACCGATAGCTTGAAAGAATATGATATAGGACTTTGCCTAAGGTAAACTTCCTATTGTTAAGTGGCACCTTGACAAAATTCTAAACCCAACAAATCCTGAGAACATCACAGCTTATGCAGAATTGTCCACGAAAACCCTGTATAATCAGATATAGTTGTACCCACCTGTAACAAGTGCAGGACTACCTCAAAAAACAAACCACCCTGGATGAATCCAAACACCAATAAGTTGTACCACAAAAAGAAGGAAATCAAGAGGAAGTTAGGATGTGCCAGCAACTTGGGGGCCTAGCAAGGCAAACAAAGCCACATTTAAGGTAAAAATGGCCTCCCAGGCCAAAGATTATCACAAAGCTTTCTTCGGCTATGTCTGTAACTTCAAAGGCACAACAGTGTACTGAATTAATTATGCACATTGGTGTACTGAATTAATTATTCACAACAGTGTACTGAATTAATTATGCACAATGGTGTACTGAATTAATTGTAAATGGAGCCACATGTACTGAGTCGAAAGATAACAGTCTATTGGCTGACAAATTTAGCACCAATTTTAACCACATGTCCCCTCCCTCAGACAATCTTCACGAAATACCCAAAACCATAACTCCTCCAACTATCACTAGAAAACAGGTCCTCAGGACATTCCCCAAAGCTGAGAACATTGCATTGATGGGCCTTGATAGTATCCTAGGATGCCTCCTAAATAGCATGAAACATGAATTTTTGGGCCCACAGAATCACTAGTAGTCTGATGTGGTTGTTCATCACAGGAGAATGTACTATACAGTATTAATAAAGGAGCACTTCTCATAAAAAGCTAGAAGTGCATTTTGTACCTTTTTAATCATTGCCTTATTAGTATGTGAAACAGCCTGTTTGGCTTAAAGCCCTATCTACCTTAGTATTCCTATGCTATTTGTTTGCCAATTTTACTAAGTGAATGTTATTTTAGTGTTTTTTTTTTACTGACTGAAATGCCTGTGTCTTTACCCTAATTATTAAAAGGCTGTTTTCTCCTATTTATTTGTAAAATAAATAAATATACTAGCTATCTCCTATCACTAGCTTCAGCTGTATTATACTCCTATCACTAACTTCAGCTGTAATATACTTTTGCCCACTATGTTGCACTCTCAACTAGGCTTGCTTTACACACTTCTATCCCTTCTCTCTCATAGTATAATACAAAACATATCTCTGCTGTATAAGACTGCTCTTATATTTCCCATTCTATCCACTAAATTCCTCAGCAATTGCACCCAGCTATCCCCCTACTATCACTACCACAGAATTTCCACCTCTACACTTACCATTACCTAGAAGAAAGCAACTCAGTAGTCAGCAGGTCACAGATTATTTCAGAACTTTCTTCCTTTACTTGTATACACCCACTCCATTCACCCTGCGAGCTCACTCTGCTCCCCTACCCTACCCCAATTCCCACCCATCCCCACAACACCTAAACTTATACCTCTAAAACCCCACCCACATCCCCTAATATCCAATGACCTACTGCTACTCATTAAAGTACTAAGAAGCTAGGTAAGACTTCACTCCTTCCTTCCTCATTACCAGTCCTTACCTTTTATTTATGGACTTACAATATACCCCTCACAATGCCTATAACATCCATGTCAAGACATATAAAGTTATTACTCTTTTATGCACTCCTACCTTTTCTAACTGTACTCTGTCCTAACCACCTATGAACATCTCACCTATGCTGAACTTCACTATTCCTTTAAGCAAACTTCCCTACCAACTCAGGCAGCCTCCCAAAACCACATTTTTATTTTATTTTGTTTATTTTACATTTGTTGACCGGGCTAGTCTAGCTGGATATATGTCCATTTTCAGTAGAGGCCCGGGGAGAAAAGCTCCAGTAAACAGAGGTATACAATACAATATTAAGTGGAGAGGGAGGTAGTACAGAAAATAAAACGTTATAAACAGAGCAAAAGGAGAACAGCATAATCAGAGCATTAACTAAAAGTAAACATAGAGAGATGTTCAGAATAACATAATTAATATTTTTTTTTTTTTTTTTTTTTGTTTAGTGTGTAACAGATAAGCTATTTCTCAGTGGATCCTACAATAGGGCAATCATATCATAGGTATAAGGAACATAAGCAGATAGAGATGAGGACACAGAGTTAGTCAGGTTTATTGCAGGAGCAAAGCCAGTATTTCTTTAGGTGAAGTTTCAGTTGTCTTTTAAAAAGTGGGAGAGAAGACAGTGCTAGGATATCAGAGGGAAGTTTGTTCCACTTCTTTCCAACAGAGTTGGAAAAGAGAGAGTCGCCTGAAGAGTTATTGGGTTTGGTAATTTTTATAAGTAATTTATTAGAAGAACATAGTTGTTTCAAATTATTATATGGTGAGATGAGGTTGGACAGTATAGGTGTTTTAGTTGGATGATGTAGGATCTTATGAGTTATTAAGAATTGTTGAAGTAGAAGTTTGTTAGGAAGTTCTAGCCAGCCTAGTTGTTTTAGGTTCAGGCAGTGGTGAGTTCTAAATGGGGAACCTGTAGCAAATCTAGCAATGTTGTGGTATGATGTTGAGAGTTTCTGAAGGTTGTTTTTTGAGAGATTTGTGTATATGGGGCAAGCATATAGAAGAGTAGAGATAAGGTGAGATCTGGCTAGTGTGGTTCTTGTTTCAGGTGTAAGGAAGGGTTTGATTCTATAAAGGGATCCAATTTTTTTATTCACTAGTTTTATTGTCATATTGATGTGAGAGTCAAAGCTAAGATTGTTGTCAATAGTAATTCCTAGAAGTTTTGTAGTGGAATCTGGAGAAATAAGAGTATTATCACTGGAAGTAAGAGTGAAGTCTAGTGGGGTTGATTTACGGGAAGGTGAGAACAAGAGCAATTTGGTTTTCTTGGGGTTAAGGAGAAGGCAGCGGTCAGAGAACCATTGCTCGACAGTGGTAAAGGCTTGTTGTGTGAGTACTTGGAGTTCAGTTTGAGATTTAGCAGAGCAGATTATAGTAGAATCGTCTGCGTATTGTATGCAGGTAGTATTTGGGATAGCTAATTGGAGGTCATTAATAAAGATAGAAAATAGAAGGGGGCCTAGGATAGAACCTTGAGGTACACCTAAAGAGATAGGAAGGAGATTAGATAATGAATTTTTCCAAAGAACTGCTTGTTGACGATTTTCAAGGTAAGATGTGAACCAGGTTAGGGAAAGAGGATCAAGTGAGAGAGATTTAAGTATATGTAGCAGAAGTTTCTGGTTAACCATGTCAAAGGCTTTAGATAAGTCAATAAAGACTGAAGATGAAAGGTTATTATTGTTGCGGTTATAGTTAATGGAGTTGGTAAAGGAGAGAAGAGCTGTGGTTGTACTGTGGGAGGGTCTGAATCCGTGTTGGCAGTTAGCAAGTAGGTTGTTTTGCAGAAGGTGGTTAAGGAGTTGCTTATGGATACATTTTTCCATGATTTTAGCTATAGGTGATAGAAGTGCTATGGGGCGAAAGTTAGAATAGTCATTAGATTTACCCCCTTTGTGTAGTGGGATGATGTGAGATATTTTCCAAGTTGAGGGGAAAATTCCTTCATTTATGGATCTATTTATCAGAATGGAAATAGGATAGGCAATTGCTTTGGCTCCAATTTGCAGGAATTCTGCAGGAAGTTTATCTGCAGAGGGGGTGCTAGGTCTTAGTTTTTGGATCAGTGATAGGATAAAGGAGGTAGATACTGGTTGTAAGTGAAAGGAAGGTGGATTTAAAGTAGGTAAGAGTAGCTTAGAGGTGTCGGGAGCTAGGTGGCTAGCTAGAGTTTGGATAGTATTAGTAAAAAATATATTAAAGTCGTTGGCTATTTGTGTGTGATTCTCAGGGTTAGAGTCTTGAGGGTTAGGTGTGATAGACTGGCCTGGGGATAAAAGGTTTTTAATGCTGGCCCAGAAGTTTTTAGGTTCCTTTTTGTAGGTTTGTTGTGTTTGTAGGTAACAATTTTTTTTGTCAGCAAGGATGGCTATTTTTGTTTTGTTTCTAAGCTCTCTGAAGTTTTGGCGGTCAGTTAAGTTTTTAGTGGTTCGCCATTTAGCCCAAGATTTGTTTCTGAGGATCATTATTTGTCTGGTATTGTTGGTTAGCCAGGGTGCTGCTTTGGTTTTAATTCTGATAGTACGACTAGCGGCATGGTGATCAAGGATGGCTAAGAATGTGGAATTAAAGTGTTCAGCTGCTTCATTAAGTGGGAGATTTTTTAGTGCGGACCAATTGCATTGTTTTAAGTCAGTTAGAAAAAGGTCAGAGTTTAAATTCTTTTTTGAATGTAGTGTTCTAAAAGTGGTTGGTAAAGTTAGTTTAGTTGTATGTTTAATTACGTAAGTAGGTGAGTGATCACTTAGATCATCTGGTAGGGTACCTGTTTGGTAGGATTGTTCAGGGGTATTAGTGAGAATCCAATCTAAGATGGTCTCATTGTTGCTGGTTTTGTTAGTTCTAGTGGGACAATTAATGAGTTGTGTGAAGCCATGTAGGTTTATATGGTTGGTAGGATTTGTGTTATTACAGGAGTTCCAATCAATATTGAAATCACCTAAGACTATTGTTTCTTGAGGGAGATAGGTGGAGAGTGAGCTAAGGATGCATTCGAGTGTGCTGATGTTGTTTCCAGGGGGAAGATAAACACATATGATGTTTATGGTTTTACTGTTATTGAGAAGTTTGGAGCTAATAATTTCTGCATGATTATCTAGGCAGAGAGTTTGATTTATAAGATTTATTTGGAATTGTGCTTTGTAGATAATTGCTACCTCCCCTCCTTTTTGGTAGTGCGATCAAGTCTAATGATGTTATACCCAGGTGGTGTTATCTCATTGTCTTTGATGGTAGGTTTTAGCCATGTTTCAGTCACACATAAGATATCAAAATGATGTGTTTCTAGAACGGCATGGACTTGAGTAATTTTGTTACAAATACTTCTTATATTGATGTGAGCAATAGAGAGGGAGTTTGTAGGTAAGATAGATGGTAATGGCATAGCTTTGTCTTGCTTATTAAAGGTATTGGTGTGGTGTGGGCCAGGGTTAGGATTGATATCACCATCCAGCAGTAGGTGAAGGAGTTTAAAATACTTTGGTTGGGGAAGTTTGTAAATGTCAGTTAGTTTCCTAGATTTTGGTTTGCTTAGTTTGAGGTGTACTAGTCTGTGGTATTTGGCTAGTTGGTAGTTGGGTTCAATAGGGAGATTTAAGAAGGTGTGAGAGACAGGTAATAAAGGTGTAGAGGTATGTTTAGATGGAATAGTAAGAGTGGGGTGAAGTGGATATTCATAGCAGGTTGATAGATAGTTAAAAGAGATGGAAAAAGTAGTAAGCAGATAATTAATTTAGGTTTTGGAGGGATAACTATTGTGAGCACTTTAAAATTTGTTGAAGTAAAGAGGAGGAGTTTGGTAGATTGTAGTTTTAAGGAGAGAGGAAGTGGTTTATTTTTCAATAATTAGGAGGGGAGGTAGGAGAGTTAATAAGTGGGTGTGGTGTTTAGTTCAGAGGTTGGATTAGGATTAGGTGGGTGAGTTATATTATTGGATAGGTTTAGGTAGGGGTGTGGTCACTTTAGCAATAAATGTAGAAGCACTGGGGGTGGGTGGAATTTGGGGGCAGGGTAGGGGAGCGGAGTGAGCCCAAAGGGCGAATGGAGCGGGCAGAGACAAGAGAGTGAAGAGCTCAGAAAACAATCAGTGGAATGGGAAAGAATCAGCAGTTAAGTTTGAGAATGAGAGAAAGCGGAAGTAGCATCACAGGATAATGTAAGGTATATATACAGGTAAGAGTGTAAGGAGGTAGTGCAAGGAGTGTACTAAAACAAGGCTAGGGAGTTGCAGGGCAAGTTCTGAGAAGGGAAGAAATAGAAAACAGCACAAAAAAAGGGTTGGGAGGTAAAGTAGAGAGTTAGTTGTAGAGACTGAGATACAGAGTAGTACAGGTAAGGTGCCACCTAGTGGCCAGAGAGTTAATTGTCACTATCCCACACGAGCAAAGGTAGCAAGCTACAAGAAAGAGGAGTTAGGCCAAGTGACTCAATAGGAGAGAATAAGCTGACTATGAGCTTTGGTAAAGGGCTGGAACAAATATTAGGAGGGGGTCATAGGCTGCTGGCTCTCCAGGAAGGGAACGTGCCTAACCTATTAGGGTTTTAAACCTGAGGTATTGTTTCAAATGTCTGTTATTTGGAATAACACATACTTTCACAGTCTTATAAAAGCTGGCCTTTCAGGGATCTGGTGGGAAAATTTCAGCGTCCATATTAGTTCCAATGACTTCCAGTTGGATGACTTGCTGGTCTCTAGGAAAGTAATGTACAGGTTCACCAAGTTTCACAGTCTTATAAAAGCTGGCCTTTCAGGGATCTGGTGGGAAAATTTCAGGGTCCAAATTAGTTCCAATGACTTCCAGTTGGATGACTTGCTGGTCTCACTTGTCCAAACCTCCCTTATAACTGTGAGTTCCACAACTAAGCATAATTCTATAGAAAGGACGGAAACATAACATCAACACCCAGCTATCTACTACCAAAGTATCATTACTTATAACTATCTCCAAGCCAGGAAATCTCAAAACATATTCTGTAAATTCCTACATCTCACACATAGACTTCAACAACACCTCCTAATGGATGGTGACATTCATCCCAACCCTGGCCCTAACAACAATTGCTCCACTGACCCCCATAGATCAAATCCCTCTACCTTTCACACCCCTACAAGACCTCCCAACTCTCTCTTCATAGCACATCTCAAAATATGTAGCATAAACAATAATGTTGCCCACCTTCATGCTCTCTTAGATGTACATTCATTTGACATCCTATGTCTAACAGAAACATGGTTAAAACGTGCAACCCAAGACAATGAAATCACCCCACCTGGATACAATATTTTGAGATTAGACCACAAAACCAGGAGGGGGGGTGGCTGTCCTATACAAAGCAGGGCTACAAGTTACTTCTTTAGATGTGCAACCAGCTTCAGATACGAATACTGAAATCCTTATTTCTAAACTTCCGATCAATGCCTGTAAATCCATCTACATCATATGCTCCTACCTTCCTCCTGGCAATAACATCAACACCCTTGAAAATGTCATTAACTGGCTTTCTACAAACTTCCCACAAGAAACCATAGTCCTGGTTGACTTTAATATAGACTGGAATAGCTGTATTACTACCTACATAAACCTAAATGGTTTTTCCCAAACAATTACCTCCCCCACCAGGATCCACAAACCTAACAACAAAAAAAGCACCTTAGACTGGGTTCTATTAAATAGTCATCAGCTAACATATAAAGTAGGTACCCTCCTAGATGACATTAGTGACCAGTCAACCTATATAACTAGACAAAAGATAGACATTCCCAACCCAACCATTTATTTATTTATTTACATTTGCTGACCGGGAGTGTCCGACTGGATGTAGGTCCATTTTCAGCAGAGGCCCGGGGAGAAAAGCTGCACAGTTAAAATAAACAGACAGTAGTTATATTGGATTTACTTAGCGATTAACAATTTGATTAACATAGCAATTAATTACAAACATAGTTATAGATGAAGAACATAGTACATCAGTACACAACTAGTATCTTTATCTGCGTAGTACATAACAGACATTAACAATTGTTACAATAAGAAGTTCCTGCTGTATAATAAGTACTAGGCTTAAGAGCATCCGAGCTTGCTATAATCAAGGTAGTTAGTTCGGTGGAAAGAAAGGTAGTGGTTGGATGGGTGGGTGATATTAGAGTGGGAGTTGTAAGGGCATAGCCAGCATGTTTTTAGGTGCGCTTTTAGTAAAGTTTTGAAGTGGGTGCATGATGGTATGGAGGTAATTGCTATGGCTCAAGAGAATGATGCTTCACCAGCAGAGTTATTGGCTTTAGTGATCTGCAAGTGATTTTTGTTGCTGCATCTTAGTGGTCTAGTGGTGGTGCAATAGGGTTGGAGTAGATTCTGGAGGGATGGGACATTTAGTGGATGGTTTACTAGTTTGTGGGTGAGTGAGAGTTGATACCATTGAAGGAGGTGAGGGAGTTCAAGCCAGCCCAGTTCAGCAAGTGAGAGACAGTGGTGACTATGGTAGGATGCCCCTGTGGCGAATTTGGCGATTTTGTTGATATATATACCATATATAGAACTATATGAACAAACAAACATTTTAACCCTGACAGCTTCCATACTGAACTTAGGGCATGTGATTGGTCACTCCTAAAACACCACCAACTAGAGGAAGCAGTGTTATACTTTAACACCAAATTCTTAGAAATCCTAGACTACCATGCCCTTACTCACTCTATTAGAAATAGGAGTAAAACCGCTCCATGGCTTACAAAGGAAACTAGGCATAAAATTCTACTTAGAAATAAAATCTGGGCCAAATGGCGAACTACTAAAAACCCAAATGATCATCAAAAATTTAGACAGCTGAGAAATGCTACTAAAAAAATCAATACTTTTACCTTCTTGATAGTCAGCCAAAACAAGACCCCCATCAAAATAGTCCCCCAAACTAAGCTACTTGGTGTCACTATTGATAATCACTTAAAGTTTGACATTCATCTACAATCTAACATCAAGAAAACCCATCAGAAGCTCGGAATGTTATATCTGTACAATCAGTTCCTTACCCCTTCAACTAAGCATACCCTTGCTGTCACGTACCTCTGTCCCTCTCTCATGTATGGAGCCCCTCTCTTTACTAAGCTACAATCCTCTCTACAGTAAAAACTTGAATTTTGCTACTATAAAATCTCTAAGTGTACTACTCGCTCCAAGTCCTCCTCTCACCATTGCAGTTCCCTACACTCCTTGAATTGGCTGGAACTTTCTATCTCTTTTACATTCAACTTTCTACTGTACACAAACTCTCTTTAATCCCTCCAACTGCCCCCCTCTCCTTTATCCTTACTTGACTGCATGTCCCCTGACCTTCATACAAGCTACACTAAGGAATTCTACACCCATTAAAAATATTGAGAGCTAGCAGTCACTGCCAGAACTAAGTATCATTGGAAATTAAAAAAAAATCACCCTGGTGGTCCACAAACATAAATAAACTATGCAACAACAAAAAAGCAACACTTTAAACTATGTAACAGATCCCAAATCCCTCTTCTCAAAGAAAGGTGCAGTGGTGAGTTGTCGCCTCACAGAAAGAGGTTCGCCGGTTCGATTCTGGGCAGGGTGCCTTCTGTGTGGAGTCTGCATGTCCTCCCTGCGTTCGTGTGGGTTTCCTCTGAGTGCTCCGATTTCCTCCCACATTACAAAGACATGCATTTGGAGCATTTCTCCCTGGGCCTCCACTGAAAATTGGCTTCATTCCAAGTTGGACTTTCCCTGTAAACAAATGTTAAATAAATAAAATATAAAATTACAAAAAAAAAACGAACAAAAATGCTAACAGGTCCATTAAAGGAGCCCATGAACTTATGTTGGTCTTTGAAACCAAAGATAAATTGTAAATCCTTCTTTAGTTATGTTAGAAAACTTACAAAACAATTCCTTACACTCCTCTGAACATATTCAAAATGATGCCTGCTATTCTATCACAGTAGACATTGCTAACATCCTTGCAAACCAATTCAGTGCCAACTGAGCCCTGCAGACTTCTATCCAAAGTCCTGATATACCTGAATCCTGTTCCTTTTTAAAGATTAAAAAGGTCTACAAAGAGTGAGGCAGCAGATCTTAGTAGCTTAACACAAACTGGCTAGGAATGCATTGCAAAGTTTACAGTTATGTTCTGCTGAGTAATAAATAATATAATCAAGGTAGTTCAGGGACACTTAGGCTGGTTGTTAAATAAAACCAGATAGAAGCAAACGCTTGAGGTATATAGTTCTGTCTAGTTCATCACATGTGCTCACAACAGTAGAGGAAAAGGCAGTAATGCATCAGGTCAAATAAGGCATTTTCACATGGCATAGAAGGCAGTAGTGTGAGTATACAAACGTATTAAGTCTGAGGTTTATCGTCCCGTTTAGGGACGGCTACATGTATTACTTCCCACGCAAAAGAATTATGCTGTAAGCTCTTCACCAATTCTGTAGACGCCACACTGCTATTAAATTATAAGCAGGGAGGCTATGTGCTCTTTCTACCCACGCACAGCGTTTAAATTAACAACACTGCTCAGACCCTGTAAGCTCTACCTTGATGTTGTAGATGCCACACTAGTAATTAAAATGTATGTATGGAGGCTCTGTGTTATGCTGCCCACATACAGTTTATGAATTAACAGCACTGCACAGACCCTGTTGATGCCTCAATGTTACCTAACGCTTATTCTACGCTATGCAAGCTTCAATGAGGATGTCCTGAGAGTGCTAAGAGCATTGATTATTAAAAGCGCTTCAGTTCTGTGTAGTGTCAAATAGCTTAGATTCACTCAGGCTATAAAAATGTTTAGCTAACGTAGGAGTAGTGTGCTTGTCATATCAACTCAGCATGGAAGTGGTTTACGTAAATATACACTCACATTACCAGGCGCTCTTACAGTAATGGTTACCCCAGATTATAGAGAATTAACAAGAAAATATTATGTTGCAGGCTTGTTCCGTACAACATATACCCAGCAAGGCAGTAACCACTAGTCTGTTGCAAGTTACCCTCTGAAATGAAAATGAACGCTAAGGGTTATCGCAGTGCTCTCTCTAGGAAGTGGGGTAGCTTACATCAACTCCACATGGGAAGCGCAGATACAAATAACCATTTCTAGTAAAATAAGCCAGCACAGATAAGTAGAACAACCTGGACGGTCTTTGTCTTTGTGTGGTTACCTTGAACACAGGCTACAATTTTGTGATTTTTCCTCTAACATTCGTCAATAAAATAATGGAAAGCAGCAGCTCCTCCTCCCTAGAGGTTAAACAGCTCCTTAAAGATGTACTTTCTGCAGAGGTTAAACAGCTCCTTAAAGATGTACTTCCTGCAGAGGTTAAACAGCTCCTCAAAGATGTACTTCCTGCACAGGTTAAACATCTCCTTAAAGATGTACTTCCTGCAGTGGTTAAACATCTCCTCAAAGATGTACTTCCTCCAGAGGTTAAACAGCTCCTTAAAGATGTACTTCCTGCAGAGGTTAAACAGCTCCTTAAAGATGTACTTCCTGCAGAGGTTAAACAGCTCCTCAAAGATGTACTTCCTGCAGAGGTTAAACTGCTCCTCAAAGATGTACTTCCTGCAGAGGTTAAACTGCTCCTCAAAGATGTACTTCCTGCAGAGGTTAAACAGCTCCTCAAAGATGTACTTCCTGCAGAGGTTAAACAGCTCCTCAAAGATGTACTTCCTGCAGAGGTTAAACAGCTCCTCAAAGATGTACTTCCTGCAGAGGTTAAATAGCTCCTCAAAGATGTACTTCCTGCAGAGGTTAAACAGCTCCTCAAAGATGCACTTCCTGCAGAGGTTAAACAGCTCCTCAAAGATGTACTTCCTGCAGAGGTTAAACAGCTCCTTAAAGATGTACTTCCTGCAGAGGTTAAACAGCTCCTTAAAGATGTACTTCCTGCAGAGGTTAAACAGCTCCGTAAAGATGTTCTCCACTTGAATGCACCTAAGAAAGACATCCTTCCTGCTTGACACTTCAGTTTTGTGCTGAAAAATCTTACTATAGCTCCCCTCAAGCTAGCAGCCTCTGCTTCTGTCAAATTCTGTACTTAAAAACCCGTCCTCCTGGCATCCCTCACCTCTGCCAGAAGAGTCTCAGAGCTGCAGGCCCATATGGCTATCCCTCCCTTCCTAACTTTTCACAAGGATAGGGTGTCATTAAGGTCCAATCCTTCTTTCATGCCTAAAGTGGAAGTAAAGCATCCCTTAATCAGGCTATTAAACTGCCCTTCTTCTTCCTTAACCCACAAAACAGATGGAAAGAATGCTTCATTCCCTTCATGTCCATTTTCAGCTCAGATTATACTTACAAAAGACAAAGAATATCCAAAAATCAGGCCAGCTGTTTGTCTTTTTCTGTGATTAAAACCACAGAACCCAGTTTCTAAAAAGGTATTGCTAACTGGATCTCCAAATCCATTGCCTTTTGTTACGCTCAGCACATCAAATCCTATCCAGCAAAGGCACATTCTACCAGAGCATTGGTGTCATCTGCAGCCTTTTACAAGGGGATTGATTCTAGGAATGTTTCTGAAGAAGCTACTTGGTCTTCTGTACACACCTTTGCAAAGTAGATGCCTATGCGAGATGCAGGACTGCCTTTACCGGGTCAATCCTTTCTGGTCTTCTGGACATATCTCCTATATAGTATCCAACCGTCATCTTTCATCATAAGCTTTGAGAATCACCCAACAGTTTGGAATACTGCAACAGTGATCTAAAGAAGGACATAGTACACTTGTGTGAGAACGTACCATAACGGATGCCCTACTGATCACCGTTGAGGTATCCCTTCCTTCCCGACTTGTCTTCAACTCTTTTTTTTCACTCATAGGTCAAGGGCGGATGTTATCTGGCATGCATTTCCCTCTTAGCTGACTTACTTCTTTTTTCTTAGGCTGCTGCTGGCTTACTGGCTTAGAGATAGTTTGAGCATTTACATATATAAATCCGCTTATGTACCCTTATGTCCATGGGCTTAGGTCATATATTGAAGCCATGACTGTATAGAGGTTTTGGCTTTGGAACCCCGGCTGTACATCTAGGTTACGTGGTGAGATAACCCAAAAGTTTGGAATATACTACAACAGTGATCAGTAGGATGTCCGCTCTTATGGTAAGTTCTTAAACAACTATACTTTCTCCCAGTGACACTGTGGATTTTCCCTGGGATTATTTTATTTTATTTTATTGTGTGTGTGTGTGTGTGTGTGTGTGTGTGTGTGTGTGTGTGTGTGCGTGTGCGTGCAGGGCTATCTCTCTCTATATATATATATATATATATATATATATATATATATATATATATATATATATATATTATCTATCTATATTTTATTTTTATTTTACATTTGTTGACCTGGCTAGTCCAACTGGATATATGTCTATTTTCAGTGGAGGCCCGGGGAGAAAATCTCCAGCAAACAAAAAACACACTATCATGTATAATGTGAGACATTTACAAATACAGTTAAATGTACAGATAACCATCCTATACGTTACATTTTTTTTTTTTACATTTCTGTAAACAGAATCATTATACATTTCATCCATGGTTAGCCATGCAAATATTTTGCTAACAATTAGTATAAGAGCATACTTTCAAGGTTATACACTCTCTTAGAAGTTAACAGACAAGTAACTAGTTTGTACAGTAACGGCAATAAGGCCTTGAGAAATTAGGGGTAGTTAGTCTGGGTTAGAACAAGGGCATAACCACTATGATTTAAGGTATGGCTTCAGTTTGCTCTTAAATAATGCTGTAGAGGTAATGGTGGACGGGTCTTTTGGGAGGGAGTTCCAGATTTTTCCAACTGTGTTGGCAAACAAGGAGTCACCAGCCAAGTTGTTAGCTTTGCCTATTAGGACAAGTAGTTTATTTGCTGCGCGTAGGGTCTTGAGGTTGTTATAGGGGATGATTAGGTTAGTAAGTAATGGAGTGTTAGTAGATTGGTACAGGATGTTGTGGGCAACTGTTAATTGATTAAATAATATTATATTTGGCAGTTCTAGCCATCCTAGCTGTTTAAGATTATCACAGTGGTGGGTTCTGAAGGCAGATCCAGTTGCAAATCTGGCAATATTATTATAGGATATTGCAAGCTTGTTGAAGTTGTTTTTACTTAGTTTTGTATATATAGGTGAGGCATAGAGGAGGGTAGAGTTTAAGTGGATATGGCAATGGTGGTCCTGGCTAGTGGTGACCAAAAGGATTTAATCCTATATAGGGATCCTAGTTTTTTGTTGATTGTTTTTATAGTACTATTAATATGGGAGTCAAAGGTAAGGTTGTTGTCAGTAAGAACCCCAAGAAGTTTAGTAGTACAGTCAGGAGATATAATAATGCCATTGATTGATGTGACAGTAAAAGTAAGTGGGGAGGCCCGACTTGTGGGAGTGAATAGTAGCAGTTTTGTTTTTTTGGGATTCAGACTGAGACATTGATGTAGATGCCATTTTTCAACTATATTAAACACATTTTGGGTTATGGATTGTAAGACAGATGGTGAGGTGGCAGAGCATATTAGCGTGGAATTATCTGCATATTGGATACAAGTAGCTTGAGGTATAACAGAGTATAGATCGTTTATAAAAATAGAGAATAGGAGAGGGCCTAATATGGAGCCTTGAGGGACCCCAAGGGCAATTGGGAGGTGGGAGGATAGGTTGTTCTCCCATAGGACAGCCTGCAGCCTGTTGTCTAAGTATGATTGGAACCACTGAATAGCTAGTGTGTCTAGAGACAGGTTTTTGAGCATATTAATGAGTAGGTGGTGGTTAACCATGTCGAAGGCTTTTGAAAGATCAGTAAAGAGGGCTGAGGATAACGTGTCGTTGTTACGATTCTTATTAATACAATCCGTGAACGATAAAAGAGCAGAGGTAGTGCTATGAAATAGCTTAAAACCATGTTGGCAGTTGGCTAGTAAATTGTTTTCTATTAGGTGGTTTAACAGCTGTTTATGAATGCATTTCTCCATGATCTTAGCCAATGGAGATAAAATGGCTATAGGTCTATAATTTGATAATTCATTCAAGTTGCCTCCCTTATGCAAGGGGATAATGTGAGAGATTTTTCAGATTGATGGGATAGTTCCTTCTGTAATAGTTCTGTTAATCAGGATGTATACTGGGAAGGCTATGGCTTTTGCAGCTTTCTGCAGGTATTCTGCAGGTAATAGTTCTGCAGAGAGGGTGGTAGGTTTAAGCGTATGTAAGTGTGTACAGACAAGGGATGTAGGAAGAGGTTGAAAGTGAAATGAAGGGGGTGCATTGGTGATGGAGGTGCTTGATGATGATGTATCAGGGGATAGCTGATTAACAAGAGAGTGAATAGTCTCTGTGAAGAAAGTGTTAAAGGTATTGGCTATTTGAGCAGGGTTATTGTGATCAGAGCCTAAAGGGATGGGTGTGACTGAATGACCAGAGGACCAGGGTGCAAGAGTTTATTAATGCCCAACCAGAATCTTTGTGGCTTATTTTGGTGTAGAAAAAAAAAAAAAACGAAAAAAAATGGCACAGGAACAATGGCAGCATCCACAAACAAACATTTAATAAAATGGATGTTCTTTAAAAACCAAAGTTGTAGTGGAACTACGTCCACGATAAGCCAAAGAACAAGAATCAATGAATCCACATGTGAAGCACTTTCCGTCTGTTGATATAAACAGACGTCTTCAGACAAATGCACTACGTGAATCAAAGACTATTTAAATGCAACAGAATAGTCACATGACAGACGTTACTTGAAGTTAACTCTTAAAAGTCAGAGCATTACTGACTCGTTTTTCCACCTTACTTTTTTTAAATTATTTTGGTGTGTTTGTTGGAGCTCAAAGTAAAAATTCTTTTTGTCTAACAATATAGCTTTTTTTGTTTCATTTCTAAGCTGTCTAAACTTTAATTGATCAACAGGGTTTTTAGTTGAACACCAATTTGCCCATAATTTGTTTCCAAGGAGGATTTTTTGTTTGGTAGTTTTTGAGAGCCACGGGGCTGGTTCAGTCTTGGCTCTGATTGTACATGTTGGGGCATGGTAGTCTAAAATAGTTAAGAATTTTGAATTAAAGTATTGTACTTCTTCATATACAGGTAGGTTTTTAGGGGTGACCAATCACATGCCAAGAGTTCATTTTGAAAGCTATCGGGGTTAAAATTCATTTTGGTCCTTATTGTCCTGTAGGTTGTTGTGTTTGGAATGCCACTTTTACATCTGATTATAAAGGTCAGTGAGTGGTCACTTACATCTTTGAGGAGGGTTCCTACTTTGTAAATTTGGTGGTGACTGTTTATAAGAATCCAGTCTAAGGTGCTTTCCTTACCATTAAATGTTTTGGTCCTAGTAGGGGATGTAATGGTTTGGGTAAAACCATATAGGTTAATATGAGTAGGTGGCTGTTCTGAGGAACAGCTCTTCCAGTTGATATTGAAGTCACCAAGCACTATGGTTTCCTGTGGGTAGGTATTAGATAGCCAGATGAGGATATCCTCTAGGGTGCTGGGGTTATTACCTGGGGAAGATAAACACAGATGATGTAGATGGATTTATAGGCTCATAGGTTCATAGGTTCATAGTAAGCTAACTGCCCTTATGAGCCATTTTAAGCCTAGCCAATTATCCCTTGTGAGACTTGAACCCTGCACCTTGTGTTTGTAAAGCAAACAACTTAATCATTAGGCCACCCTCCTAACCATATTTATTAAGTTGTAATTTGGAAATAAGGATTTCAGCCTTATTTATAAGTGGAGGTTGGGAATCTATAAGTGTCACCTGTAATCCAGTTTTGTATAGTATAGCTACTCCCCCACCCTTCTTAGCTCTATGGTCTACCCTTAGGATATTCTAACCAGGTGGAATAATCTCATTATCTTGTGTTGAGTTGTTGAGCCATGTTTCAGTAAGTCATAGGATGTCAAATGAATGTACATCCATGAATGCATGTAGGTGGGCAACCTTATTGTTTATGCTTCATATGTTAAGGTGAGCTATCAAGAGTGAGTTAGAGGGTCTGTCTAGCAATTGTGTATTAGCAGGAATTGGGGTTTGGGGCAATGAAGTTGTGGTAGTGGTTAGTCCAGGGTTTGGGTGGATATTACCATCTATTACGGAGTGACATTGTACTCTTACAGAAAGTTTTAAGAACCTACATGTAAGTTCCTGGAATTTCCTAGTTCTTGGAGTATAGAATTTAATGTGGGTCAGTCTGTGATACTTAGCTGGTAGGTAGCCAGCTAGCTGTGCTGGGTGTATATGTATTGCTAAGTGAGACTTCAAGTGTTGGTATAGACATTTGCCTTATGGAGTTATTAAATCCTAGGCAGTTAAGGCATTCATAGAATGTAAATAAGTAAGGTATAAAAAGAAAAGGTAGGAGTAGTATTAAGAGAAGCACCTT
>NC_056740.1:450455424-450620424 GCF_019279795.1 Protopterus annectens
CTATGGCACCTAGTTTGCAGTCATCTGTGAACTTTGTCAGCCACAGCCCTCCCATGTTTGCTTTAACATCTGAGAAATAAATGCCGAAAGAGTGGTCCCAGGACAGATCCCTGTGGGACACCACTTGTGACTGGCTTTGAGTCTGACATTGCTCCAGCGATTTTAACTTTATGGGTTCTGTCCTTTAGCCAGTTTGCAACCCATCTAGTGACATAGGGGTTTACTTTTAAGCTGTTTAGCTTATCTATGATGCCTGAGTGGGGTATTGTGTCGAAGGCCTTAGCCAAGTCCAGGTATGCTGTATGGACTGCTTTGCCCTCATCAATGGCTCTAGTGACTGTTTCGAAAAAGTCAACCAGATTTAAAAGGCAGGATCTGCCCTTCACAAAGCCGAACTGGGTGGGGTCAAGTGTCTGTAGGTCCCCTATGTCTCTGTTTATGAGTTCCATAATGATTCTTTCCATAGCTAGTTAAGCTTATGGGGCGGTAGTTTCCAGGGTCTGTAGAGGCACCCCCCCTTGTGGAGTGGGACCACTGTTGCTGTACGCCAGTGTACAGGTACATATCCCGAAGTAAGGCTAAGGTTAAATAGCATTTTTATGTGTGGGTTTAGCTCCTCTTGGAGTTCACGTAACACGCACCCCGGGATACCATCAGGTCCCATTGATGCTGTGTTTTTTGCTTTGTTTAGGGTGGTTCTCACTTGGACATCTGAGATGACAGGGAGATTACATTCAGCTGGGATAAGTATTTCTTCTTTTGGGGGTGAAGGAGGCGAGAAATTTGCACTGAACCTGTCAGCCAGAATGTTAGCAATATCTGTGGGTTCAGTGTATTTTTGTTGTTGTGAACCAACTCTGAGCATATCTGAGGGTTTCTGCCCAGGTTTCTAACATAGCTGAAGAAGGCTTTGTGGTTATCTTTAGTGTCCTTAGCGATTTTTCTCTCAAAGTTTGCCTTGGATGTTTTTATGAGAGAACATAGTTTTCTGCTAATGTTGATCAGAGACGTCTTCCCTTCATGGGATTTCGCTCTGACGTGCAGTAGCTTCCTTCTTTTGTTATACAATTTGTTTATGGCTGAGGTCCACCAGACAGGACGCTTACATTTGGTGGAGAGGGACTTGGATTTGTTTGGGATTGCATGATCCATGCATTCTTGGATATATCCATAGAAAGCATTTGTGAAGGATTTGGCATTGCGGGATGTGGTATCCACTGGCACAGTGGGCTTAAAGGATACAATCTCCTTCTTAAGAAGAGTGAAGTCTGCTTTTGAGAAGTTTTTCACTGTGGTCTTTTGTGCTGGAGGTGGAGGTGGGATATGTATATCCAGGGTGATTAGTTTGTGGTCAGATCTCACTAGTGAGGGGTATACTTCCGGTGTGGAGCATTTTGTCCCCATGTTTGTGATGATCAGGTCTAGTATATTATCTCCCCTAGTGGGAGAGGTGACTAGTTGTTCCAGTGCATTTGAATTTATGAATTCCAGGAACCTTTGGGATAGGGTATTAGGGCTAGAATAATGTACCCAATCTATGGTTGAAGTCTCCCAGTATGATGGTATTTTGTGATACATTCATATCCTCCAATGTCTTCAGGAAGGCTGAGTGGGGTTCTTGAGATTGGGAGGGTGATCTGTAACATGCTACCAGTTGTATAGCAGTTTTGCCTAAGGTTAGTTGCACCTGTATGGTCTCTGTTGCTTCATGTGTTGCTACTAACCTGGAGGTGTGGGTGTCCTTTATGAATATGGACACTCCCCCTCCCTTTGTGGTTCGGCCCGGGTTTTGGGGCCGAAAAGCATGATACGAGGTACAGCCTGGTAGCGCTGGGGTGCTCTCAGGAGCCTTGAACCAGGTTTCAGTTACTGCACAGACGTCGATGTTCTCCATGCTGAGGAGTGCATCAAGTGCCTGCATCTTGAGATTTAGACTCATGTAAGTATTATATGATATATTATATGCCTGACACTTCATTTGCCCGACACTTCATTTGCCTGACAAGTATTATTAGCAAGCACCCACACCCACTTCACCCCCACACCCCCCCTAACTATATATTCTAACTCCAGGGTCGCACTACAGTGGGGAAGGGGACATATTCCATTTTCTTGCTAATAATACTTGTCGGTCAAATGAAGTGTCGGGCAAATGAAGTTTCAGTCAAATGGGGTCAGGAAAATGAGTGTCAGGCAAATGAAAGTTAGGTCAAAAGAAGTAGACCCATACATACAGATATATATATATATATATATATATATATATACATATATATATATATATATATATATATATATATATATAGATATATACATATATACATATATATAAATATATATATATATATATATATATATATATATATATACATATATGGGATCCGTACAGATCCCTGACTGCACTTTCCACCGAAACATTACTTGGTGAGCATACTTAACTGAAATTGCTGTTCACCGAAGCAGCACTTTCGGGTAAGTATGCTTGTTGTGCTAGTCGTACTACGGTGCGGATAAGGGAATATTCCCTTTTCCCCACTGTAGTGCGACCCTGGAGTGAGAATATTAAAGTAGGGGGGGCGCAGGGGGGCTTGCCACTGTGGACAGCAGTAGATTTAATTTTTTTTTTTAACATACTTTAAAGAAAGTGCTTTTTTGGTGAAAGCGCTTTCGTTAAAGTGTGTTCGGTAATTATGGATTCAGACTTTTGATCTTTCGATCAAAAGTCCTAGATATATATATATATATATATATATATATATATATATATATATATATATATATATATATATATATATATATATATATATATACAGTGAATATAAAAAGTGTCGACACCCCTGTTAAAATGCCAGGTTTTTGTAATATAAAAAATAAGACCACAGTAAATCATTTCAAAACTTTTCCCACCTTTAATGTGACCTATAACCTGTACAATTCAATTGAAAAGTAAAAAAATCTTTTAGGGGAAGAAATATAAAAAATAAAAAAACTTACAATAAGCTGGTTGCATAAGTGTGCACACCCTTAAACTAATACTTTGCTGAAGCACTTTTTGCTTTAATTACAGCATTCAGTCTTCTTGGGGGCACACCTGCCATCAATTAATGAGACTCTGAGTAACTCCAAATAAAGTTCAGCTGTCCTAGTAGGATTTTCTTGACATTTACTCAATTGCCTGCTACAGCAAAAGCCATGGTTCACAGAGAGCTTGCAAAGCATCAAAGGGATCTCATTGTTGAAAGGTATCAGTCAGGAGAAGGGTGCAAAAAAAATTTCCACAGCATTGGATATACCTTGGAACACAGTGAAGACAGTCATCAAAAAGTGGAGAAAATATGGGACAACAGTGACGTTGCAAAGAACTGGACGTCCCTCCAAAATTGATGAAAAGACAAGAAGAAAACTGGTCAGGAGGCTGCCAAGAGACCTACAGCAACACTGAAGGAGCTGCAGGAATTTCTGGCAAGTACTGGTTGTGTACTGCATGTGACAGTAATCTCCCATATTCTCCATATGTCTGGACTATGGGGTAGGGTTGCAAGATGGAAGCCTTTTCTTAAACAGAAAAACATCCAGACCTGGCTAAAATTTGTAAAATAATACATCAAATTTCACAAAAGCATGTAGTAAAATGTATTATAGTCTGATGAGACCAAGGTTGAACTTTTTGGCTACAATTCCAAAAGGTACGTTTGGCGCAAAAACAGCAAATTGCATCACCAAAAGAACACCATCCCCATGGTGAAGCATGGTGGTAGCAGTATCATGCTTTGGGGTTGCTTTTCTTCAGCTGGAACTGGGGCTTTAGTCAATGTGGAGGGAATTATGAACAGTTCCAAATACTACTTACTTTTGGCCCAAAATCTACAAGCATCTGCTAGAAAGTTGAAGATGAAGAGGAATTTCACCTTTCAGCATGACAATAACCCCAAGCATAGATTCAAATCAAGAAAAAAAATGGCTTCACCAGAAGAAAATTAAAGTTTTGGAAAGGCCCAGACAGAGCCCAGACCTAAATCAAATAGATCATCTGTGGGGTGACCTGAAGAGGACTGTGCACAAGAGATGCCCTCGCAATCTAACAGATTTGGAGTGCTTTTGCAAGGAAGAGTGGGCAAATATTGCCAAGTCAAGATGTGTCATGCTGATAGACTCCTACCGAAGAAGACTGAATGCTGTATTTAAATCAAAAGGTGCTTCAGCAAAGTATTAATTTAAGGGTGTGCACACTTATGCAACCAGCTTATGGTACGTTTTTTTATTTTTTTTCCCCCCTAACAGATTTGTTTGTTTTTCAATTAAATTGTACAGGTTAAAGGTCACATTAATGGTGGGAAAAGTTTTGAAATGATTTATTGTGGTCTCATTTTTTATATCACAAAAACCTGGCATTTTAACAGGGGTGTCGACACTTTTTATATCCACTGTATATAGACAGATAGATATATACACGTGTGGAAATCTCTCTCTCTCTCTCTCTCTCTATATATATATATATATATCTCAACAGTTTACTTTTGCCCTTGTAGCCTGTCATAGCTAAAAAGCTTATTTGACCAGTTAGTTGATAGATAACAAAAGTAAATAGCAGTCTGCGGGTTGGTGCCACATGCCGAACAGTCGGTATAATGGTTAAGGTATTTACCTGCAGACACAAGGTGCAATGTTTTATTCTCTCACGGGGTAAATGGCTAAGCTTAAAATAACCCAAAAGGGCAGCTAGCCTAGGACTAACCTATGAACCTATATGCAGCTTAAGTTGCAAAGGACCCTTCATCATTTTGCATTGGTATGTTTTATCGCATAGTATATATTTGTAAATATACTTCAGATCCTTAACATTTTTGTAATTTATATTATTTTCCTGTGTTGAAACTTGGTTATCCGATGCCCAATTAATACTCAACACAAACAAAACTAAACTACTCATCTTCCAACCCACCAAACATACTCAAAACAACTGTCACTTTAACATCACAGCAAAAGTCAAAACCACCATATACCCAACTGAACACACCAAATTGCTAGCAGTGGAAATAGACAATAAACTAAAATTTGATATTCACATATCCATGACCATAAAAAAAGTCCACAAAAAACTAGGAGCGTTATACAGAAATAAGCAACTTCTCACCAAAGCAGCAAAGATTTCAATAGCAAATTCCCACCTTATCTCCACCCTACTTTTATGCCTCTCCAATATATACCAACCTAAAGCAATGCGATCTAAACAAGCTAGAGACCTGCTTAAACAAAATCGCCAAATTCGCCACAGGGGCATCCTACCGTAGTCACCACTGTCTCTCACTTGCTGAACTGGGCTGGCTTGAACTCCCTCACCTCCTTCAATGGTATCAACTCTCACTCGCCCACAAACTAGTAAACCATCCACTAAATGTCCCATCCCTCCAGAATCTACTCCAACCCTATCGCACCACCAGACCACTAAGATCCAGCAACAAAAATCACTTGCAGATCACTAAAGCCAATAACTCTGCTGGTGAAGCACTATTCTGTTGTGCCATAGCCAAATTATGGAACTCCCTTCCACCCACAATTACCTCCGTACCATCATGCACCCACTTCAAAACTTTACTAAAAGCGCACCTAAAAACATGCTGGCTATGCCCTTGCAACTCCCACTCTAATATCACCCACCCCATCCAACCACTACCTTTCTTTCCACTCCACTAACTACCTTGATTATAGCAAGCTCAGATGCTCATAAGCCAGTACTTATTATACAGCAGTAACGTCTTATTGTAACAATTGTTAATGTCTGTTACGTACTTCACAGATAAAGATTCTAGTTGTCTACTGATGTACTACGTTCTTCATCTGTAAATATGTTGTAAGTAATTGCTATATAAATTGTTAATCACTATGTAATCCAATGTAACTACTGTCTGTTTATTTTAACTGTGGAGCTTTTCTCCCCAGGCCTCCGCTGAAAATGGACCTACGTCCAGTCGGACACTCCCGGTCAACAAATATAAATAAAATAAATAAATAATAAATATTATTTGCATATGAGTGTCTTTAGTCTGCATTGGTTGCTTAAGGCAGTTCTGCCCTTCTTCCCTTTACAATAAATTTGTAAAATTGTCATTCAGATTACATTGCTCCTGTTTCCTATGCAATCTACAAGGCAAGTGTGATATCATCTTAGTGCAGCTAGGTTTGTGCATGTTGCATTGTGTTAGTGGTTCTGTGTTGTATACTTTTGCTAGAAATATTGTTTTGCTTTTGTGTCTTCATTGCCTCATCACGCTTCGAAATGGTCACCCTGTGTGAAAACAAAATATGTAGTGACCATGCAGTGCACTACAGCTCCAGCAGGGAGTGCAGTATTTATTGGAAATTAACACTAAATGGTTCAAAGCAGAACAGACAAAATGTATTTTTCTACTGGCTAGCATGGTTGACATTAATTAGTTTTGTATGCTGATGAATTTGGATTCTGGCAATCTGGTACACTGGCTGTTGTTAAAACAGTTAAGAAACATTAGCATCTGTCAGTTTATATCAAGTACTGGGCCAGAACAATGTTGGTTCTTCTCCCATGTTGGCAGGTGGCCTCAAACCATATGTCCTGTTGGTACTGGAGTGCTGTTAAGCAATGCCAGATTGCTGCAGCTTTTACATAAACCTTTAGACACTGCTTCTTGCTGTTGAGCTCCGATTTTATCCCTCTGGGCAGAACTAAGCAAACCATTAACATTTTTTAGACAGATTTACCAGCAGCTCTTGTTGCTGTGCGTTTCTAGTGACTTGAGTTGGTGCATTTCATTGCTTGGAAATACTAGCCCCTGAAGTGATGGTTTTAGACCAGGTGTGGTGTGGGTTATGATGCCCTTCAGTGAGCCATGCATCAGTGAAAAGGTGATTCTGTGTAACTGTAAACATAGTGCCCAATCACAAGACAGGGTAGAGCCAGGGTAATTTCTTCATATTCCCTGTGGAATAACCCCTTTTACTTAATATAAGCTTCTCTGACGTGACACAGAGTCAAGGTTAGTTAACAGCTTTTTCAGAAGTCATCTTTAACCCCTACTCTTTCAATGGCATTAACCATTAAATGCCTGTAAATCAACTGAAAAGTCCAGTTGGTAGACAAAAGTACTTAGGATAAATTAAAGCTGAGTTATTCTGGTGACTAAGCCCTTTTGAGTTTGTTTCTTCAGTACTTTCATAAAAGAGGAATTAACATCTGACGTTTTGGGTTGGTTATTGCTGTTGCTTAATACTGTAACATTTAACTGTTTTTATTTTTCATTTTTCACCAATAACAAGGAAGTGAAGTCAGCCCTCTAGCTTAATGCTGGGGACAGCTATCTCCTTGCATCTCCGTTGTGGTTTTTATACTTGTTCATCCTGTGACTCACTTTTTGTGATGCACAGGGTTCCTTGATGTGAGGCACACTTACCAGAATCATTGGTGGTCTTTCTCATTGATTTGTCTTTGCTGCAATGGTAAGACCCACCGCTGTGCTCTGTCTACTTTGATGTTCATCGTGTTTCACTGTTGCAGTCATTACTCTTGGGTTATCCTGCTGGCAGGCTACCCGCAGTCGGCCTAAATTCCAAAGTCTAGGTCCGGCGTCGGCTGCTGTCGCCTCTTCCCTGACGTCAGTGCGCCAGGGGTATAAAAGATGCAGCCGACGCCATTTTCTTCAGTCTTTCATGCCGTGCGGTGCCTGAAGCAAAAGCAGTTCGCAAGTGCCGGTCGGCCAACTCCTGAGATTTTCACAGACGAATTTTAGATCCGAAGTCTTCATTAAAGCTAAGTACCCCGTTGGGGAAACTTTTTTCTTGCTCCAGACCGATGTCAGAAAAAGTTAACAATTGTATTTCTTGTGGGAAGCAAATACCTCATAAGGATTTCCACTCTTACCGTATTCCTTGCCTAGGCCCTGACCACGGCATTGCTAGTTGTCGGTTTTGTGCTAGATTTAACCAATGCACTATTAAGCGTCGGTACGATTTTGCTTTTCATTACTTTGGCCGAAGGTTTAACTACATAATGCCGTCGGAACAGCCGACAACCGGAGTTTATAAAAAACGCAATGAAAAAGAGAAGTACAGGCATCCGAGATCCAAAACCAACGACGAGGCTTTCGCTAAGCCAGTCGCCAGTTTGCCAGTTCTCAGTGAGGCTCTTTCACAGCCCCTGACGCCCGCTACCTCAGAGCCACAGGCCGCTGATGACTCCCACGTGGAGCCAGCTAGGCCTCTGGATACTCATGGTATTGGACACTCAGAAATCATTCCCTCAGATGGGTCTGGGGCCGCTGAGCAGACATTGGCTTCTGAGGGTGTTTTCAGACCTACACAGCTATATGTAAAGCCTACTTCAGCTTCCAAAGCAAAGACTAAAGCAGCTCTAAAGACAAAGAAACAAGTACAACATTCTCCAGGACAAGCTTCCATGCCTAAAAAACAGATGCTCAAAATGGCCGAAGACCTTATCACCTTGATCAGGGGTTCCTATTCCCCCCCTGACAAAGAGGCCTAGGCAAGAGACAGACTATGACTCTTCAGATCAGTTTTCCATTTCATCTGACTCCTCTTCTGTACAGGAATACTCTCTTCCTCCCTATGAGGATTCTGATGCTGAAGAATCTATCCCTTCAGCCTCTCCTCCTGAGGATTATTCTTTTGGGGAAACCCTGCATACCATGAGGGAGCATTTCCACTGGGAGAGCCAAGATTATTCAGAATCAAAGAAAAGGCTTAGAGATTTCCTGCTATTACCTCAACACAGGCCTCTGGCTATTCCCCCCTGTGCTGGACATTGTAGTTGATGTATTTTCAGAGTCCAGCCTTTCTCCAGACTCCTTACCTCCAGCTCCTGTTAAACCAGACAGATACTACAGAGTTCCAGATTCTCATACATTTCTTTATAAAAACCCTGCTGCTGACCCAGAAACTATTTCTCAGGGTCCCAAAGGGGTTAAGGCCACTACTGCAAAAAATCCTATCCCTTCTGACAGGGATTCAAGGGCACTAGACAGATGGGGGAAAAAGGTTTATACTTCTGCTACTTTGGTCGTGAGGGCTTTAAATTGTCAATTTCATATGATTAAATATCAACAATACTTAATGTCACTTTTAAAACAGAAAATGCTGGCCAACTCTGATTGTGCAGAAAATAAGGAAATGCAGGATTTATTGCATGCAACTGAACAAGTGGGAAAGCATACATTGCAATGTCGTTTTTATTCTCTAGAGGCCTCCTGCAGGGCCACTGTAACAGGTTCTGTCATTAGGAGGCATGCTTGGTTAAAGGAACAAACTCTGCCTGATCATGTTAAAGCAAAATTATTAGATGCTCCATTACAGCATGATACCTTATTTGGTGTTAAAGCAGAGGAGGTTTTGAAGAAAATGGAGGATAAAGCAAAATCTATGCAAACAGTAAAGGATTTCTTACAGGTTCAGCCACCAAGATTTAGCAGGAACTGGCCTACAAAGAACTGGTCCTTTTCAGTGTCGGACAGGCAACAAAGAGGCAGATACTGACGCCCCAGAGGCAGAGGTCAGCCCCAGGGCTCGTAGAGGCCTAGACAGTGGGGCGCTTCTACCTCCAAAAGTGGAGAAGACAAAGCACAGCCTTACAGGAAACAGTCCCAATGACTTGCCTCTGCCAGCACCAAGCACTTACCTTCTTGCAGCCCACTTGGGGGAAAACTAGCACTTTTCTCTCAAAATTGGCACATGATCACACAGGACAAATTGGTATTGAATATAGTATCCCAGGGCTACAGATTCCACTTTCACACCCTGCCAAAGGCAAAAGGTATGCCAGACCTGCCACAGAATCAATGGGCAGAGGCACAAAAACAAGTTTTGTCCCTTATGGACATGAGGGCCATTCAGCAAGTACCACAGCAAGAGCAGGGACAAGGATTTTACTCAAGACTTTTCTTGGTACCCAGAAAGGACAAAGCCTGGAGACCAATACTGGACCTGTCTATTCTAAACACATTTCTGGACGTTCCAAAATTCAAAATGGTAACTCTGCAGCAGCTTCTGCCCATGCTGGGCAAGAAGGCTTAGCTTGCGACTTTAGACCTAAAAGAGGCATACCTGCATGTCCCAATCAGACAATCATGCAGAAGATACCTCAGATTCAAGGCTGGCTCAATGCATTACCAATTCTCTGCACTGCCCTTTGGCTTATCTACTGCGCCCCGGGTATTTACAAAGTGCCTGGCACCAGTAATTGCATTCTGCAGACAGAGGAATACAAATATATCCTTACTTGGACGACTGTCTAATTCAAGCAGAGAACAAGGACAATCTTCTTCGTCTGGCGTTCTTGAAAAGACTTCTAACATGCCTTGGGTACACAGTCAACAAAAAGAAATCAAAACTAGTGCCCTCTCAAGAGATAACATTCCTAGGTGCAAGCTTGAATACAACTGCCCAGATGGCTTATCTCACACCAGACAAACAAAGGCAACTGACTACCTATTTCAAAATGTTGGCAACAAAGGCCCAGTTATCTGCAAGAAAAATTCTGCAGGCTTTGGGCTTCATGGCATCCTTCATCCTGCTAATTCCATATGTAAGACTGCATATGAGGAAACTTCAATGGTATCTAAAAAGTGTCTGGACTCAACATTGTCAAAGCTTGGAAGCACTAATTACCCGCATTTCTTGCGATGGTGGGCACAGGCCTGTCACCTCAACAAGGGACAGCCATTCACTCTACCAACAGCCAGGCAGTCGATAACAACAGATGAATCAGATAATGCCTGGGGAGCACATGGCAGGAAAATGTATTCAGGGTACCTGGCCCACAAACCAAATGCATCTACATATCAATCAAAAGGAGATGCTAGCTGTCCAGAATGCCCTGACGGCTTTCAAGGATCTACTCCATCCAGGACAAATATTAATGTGGACGGACAATACTACAGTTATGTGGTACATAAACAAGCAGGGAGGCACACATTCCTACCCCCTCTGCAGACAAGCCATGACTTTGTGGGACACAGCATTGACTTATCAAGTACACCTGCAAGCACAATTCCTGCCAGGAAAGAACAATACTCTGGCAGACGAACTAAGCAGAAACCTCACAGATCCCCACGAGTGGAAACTGGATTCACAAGTCTTCAGCATGATAACAAAGAAATGGGGATGCCCAGACATAGATCTATTTGCCTCCCCTCACAACTGCCAACTACAGAGATTCTGTACAAGGACTTATCACAAATAAGCATGGAAAGTGGATGCCCTATCATTCAGCTGGAAAAGTCTAACAGTATACGCCTTTCCTCCTCTGTCTCTCCTCCCCAAGGTACTCCTAAAGGTCAGACAAGAGAAGCCAAGAATGATTCTGATTGCCTCAGACTGGCCACGCCAGCACTGGAAACCCAATCCTAAAGAGCTTGTCTCAAGGCCCAGCCTGGAAATTGCCTCTAATTCCTCACTTACTGACCCAATGAAACAATCAGATTCTGCACAGCCAACTCAGGACCCTAAACCTGGCAGTATGGCGGATAACGTAACCATTCAAAACACACCTCTCTCTAAAGCAGTGATGGATGTTATTTTGGAGGCCAGGAGGCCCAGTACCAGAAAATCTTGTGCAGAAAAATGGAAAAGATTCAGTGCTTGGAACCAGGCACAAGGAATAGACACATCAGTGCCAAATATTCCTAAGATTTTACAATACCTAACTGAGATGCTGGACAAAGGCCTATCTTTTTCATCAATTAAAATTCATGCCTCTGCCATTTCAGCTCATTACAATATGGAACCTCCTATTTTCTCCCATCCTTTGCTAAGGCAGTACCTCAGAGGGTCCAAAAACATAAGACCTCCAAGAAGAGCCCCAATACCTGCATGTGACCTCAACTGTGTCTTGGAAAAACTCACACTACCGCCTTTTGAGCCAGCCAATACAGCTGATATAACGTTTTTATCTTGGAAAACAGCTCTGCTCCTAGCAATAACCTCTGCAAGACGAGTTTCAGAGTTACAGGCACTCATGGCTGTGGAACCATTCATCATTTTCCATCCAGACAGGGTTTCTCTAAGGACAAACCCAACATTTATGCCTAAGGTAGTGTCCAGTGTGGCCCTTAACCAAACCATTCATTTGCCTACCTTTTATCCAAACCAGGGTTGCCAGACGTCCCTATTTGGGCGGGACTGTCCCGAGATCAGTAGCCTGATCCCGAGTCCCGCCCTGCCGGTTTAAATCCCAGCCAGCCTCCACTTTGTTTGTTTTTTTTGATTGACCCGTATACCTGGCATACGGGCCAATCAAAATTAAACACAGCTTCTTGTGTTCCGCATTAAACACGAAGCTCCGTGTTTACATTTTTGATTGGCCCATATGCCGGTATACGGGCCAATCAAAAAGCGCTAAACACGGAGCTTCTCATGTTTAATGCGGAACTGCAATGCATTAAACACGAGAAGCTCAGTGTTTATTGCAGGCAGAGTGAGCTCAGTTCTTTAATGCGGCCGAAGACCTTTTTGCTGGAAATCTGGCATCCCTGATCCAAACCCACAGAATAAGGGTGAGAGACTTCTGCATTCTTTGGACGTACACAGACAACTACGCTTCTACTTGGACAGAACTAAAGCTTTCAGAAAAACTGAGCAACTTTTAGTGGCATATGCTGCAGGATCTCAAGGAAAGCCTATCTCAAAACAGACTATCTCAAAGTGGATGGGCCACTGCATTCGTTTCTGTTACTCACAACATGGCAAATCAGTGCCCAAGGCCATTAGGTCTCATTCAACCACGGCAGTGGCCACTTCAGCAGCCTTTCTCAGAGGAGTACCAACTAAAGACATTTTAGAGGCTGCAACTTGGAGTTCAGTGCACACTTTTACAAAGCACTACCATTTACCTCTCTACTCTAAATCCAGAGCAGGCTTTGCCACTGCAGTTCTGCAGGGCCTTATAGCCTCTCCTAACTCTATTTAGGCCCAGCCACCCAACCTCAGCTTTGAGATTCAACCCAAGAGTAATGACTGCAGCAGTGAAACACGATGAACATAGTACAGTTGTGTATCTACCATAAATGTAGATGTTCGAGTGTATTCACTGTTGCAGTCCAGGTTACCCACCCACTATCCTCCTTTTCTTTGCTGGGACTTATCTGTACTTCTCTATCTTATACAACCTATGTGGTGTATTTGCTTGTAGATGAAGGAAATGTTTATTTTACTGCATGCATAATTATTGGCATAGTTTTTTAACCTACCATTTGGGGGCACCTGACATCTGGGGCAAGAAAAACTGAAGAAAATGGCGTCGGCTGCATCTTATATACCCCTGGCGCACTTACGTCAGGGAAGAGGCGACAGCAGCTGACGCCGGACCTAGACTTTGGAATTCAGACCGACTGCGGGTAGCCTGCCAGCAGGATAACCCAAGAGTAATGACTGCAACAGTGAATACACTTGAACATCTACATTTATGGTAGGTACACAACTGTACTTTCCTTATCATCATCTCAGACAGTGGCACCTGACGCACTTAAATAACATTTAAATATCTGTTATCGTATTTTAATTTAATCACTTGCATATATTTGTGTGTTTAGGGCTGGTATGTTTGTTTCATGCAGCATTATAAAGTTTAAACATAACTGTTTGCTGTTAGGTTAAATGTACATGGACTTCCCTGTTCTAATACACCTGGGCTTGACTTTGCATATGTTCCTTTCTGTTTGCTCTTCTGCTCTAAATTTATAAGACTGCTGTTCAGTTTACATTCTTGCTGTTTCCCCTGTAATCTACAAGACACGCAGAGTTATGCAACATCAGCTTTAGTGCAACTAATTAGATTTTTTGCTCTCTTTCCCCTTTTGTTAGGTAACTGCAAGTCACCGTCTTTTCAACATGACAGCATCTAAAGATTTTGTCTAGCGCACAATGTCCCATCTTCTTCAGGAAGTTAATTTCTTTGCTGAGATTAATTAGATATTTATATCTAAGACTGCGCCTTATAAAGTCAGGAGTGTTGAGACACTTAGGTAAATGTCTTGAGCAGGCTGCAAATATGCAGAATGTTAATGTAATATTCCTAAAGCTCAAACCTATGATCAAGACCCAGGTGTCCTGAGGGCTTTTCTCACTTTAATACTAATTTTATTACTATTTATTCTCTCTACCCCCTCGCTGTGTAGAGCGTTAATAAAGAAGTGCTCATTTTGCTAATCCTTTTACAATGTGTAACATTTCAAAAAGCACACTATCCCCAGTTAAAGAAAGGATCAGTCTTCTTTTTCACTTCCAACTTTTCAAAATCCACCATGAACATGCCCCCCCATGTCAAACCTTTTAACACAAACTTTCCTCATACAGCCTGAAGCATCTGACTCACTTTGGCCCTGTCTTGCAAATCCCACTTCCAGGCTACGTTCCTCAAATCGTCCTTTTTGAATTCTGGAACCAAACCCATGGGTCCCATAATTTACTAAAATCTGACTTAATCAAGTGAAATATATGTGCTTCCTTTGAGTCTGCATAGTGTAATTCAACGCTCCTTCTGTATCCAACTTGCTGCACAGACTCTGACCACATACCAAGGTCTCGTTTCCTGCCTGCTGAGTTGCTGATGCTTCAAATCCTTCTGTACTTTAATGTTGCTTCAGTCTCCCTACTTAGTCGATTTCTACTCTCTATACCTCAGTCTCTTCTTTCTGATTCTATTCATACTTCCTTCTCCTACCCTTATCCCACCTGTACGTGAAGACTTGTATATCGTGTATAAGTTCATAGTTTTGTGACTCTGTAACTTCACCTGTAAAATGTGTATCTTCCTTGTATATGATCATCTTTACCTCACTCCATTCTTTGTATTTCCAAATGTTTTGTAATGTTGCGTCCTCCTTAACAACACGCTGAGACTGAAATTGGTCATAACTGATCAGAGCACTCTCCTGGTAAATGAATCTAACTAAATAAATGTCCAAATACCCCTGCTGCTGTAGTAGCCTCCATAAATATACACTTATAGTTTATTTTTCATTGCCCGTGATGGTCTCTCTGCTTTAGCTCAGACCAGAGGCAAACAGGAGTGAAAAGTAATTGTAGCATGTTGTAATCTAAACTCAAATTTCATAACTGAACTACATTATCCAGCAAACATCCCTGTGCAAAAGAAAAGAGCAAATGACATCCAAGTATACAACTACAATAAACTGCATGCTTCCACGTTCCACACACATACACAACTACAATAAACTGCATGCTTCCACGTTCCACACAAGTACACAACTACAATAAACTGCATGCTTCCACGTTCCACACAAGTACACAACTATAATAAACTGCATGCTTCCACGTTCCACACAAGTACACAACTACAATAAACTGCATGCTTCCACGTTCCACACAAGTACACAACTACAATAAACTGCATGCTTCCACGTTCCACACAAGTACACAACTATAATAAACTGCATGCTTCCACATTCCACACAAGTACACAACTACAATAAACTGCATGCTTCCACGTTCCACACAAGTACACAACTACAATATACTGCATGCTTCCACGTTCCACACAAGTACACAGCTACAATAAACTGCATGCTTCCACGTTCCACACAAGTACACAGCTACAATAAACTGCATGCTTCCACGTTCCACACAAGTACACAACTACAATAAACTGCATGCTTCCGCGTTCCACACAGGAATTGGAGAGCTACCTGCTAAGAAAAGAAGAGAATGGCAAGTTAGGAAACATTGTTGCCATTTTATTTGCTCACAAAGTAGGCAGCTGCATCAAAATGCATTCAGTTAGTAGCACAGAGTGCTGCCATCTTAATTGGTCTGAATGCGTGTACGGAAGTTGGGCACAGATTATAATGGACCTTTTTCAGACCCAGCCTGGGAATATAACACTGAAAATACAAAAAGAAAAAAAAGATTTATAATGCTTTGTGAATTACAAAAGTACAATAAAATCAGTATTTTATGTATAGCAGTATATGTGCAAACTTTAAAATACATTTGGAGAAAGAAGGAGCGTGAGAAGACAAAAAGGTGGTGATGAAGAAGGATGAGAGAGGTGTTAGTCCGTGTGACCACTTGTGGAAGTGTCATTGTGAATTGCAGCCCAGTGTCACAGTAACTACATTTTTCTCAGACCCTCGTCTTCTCTGTCCTTTGTACTGGGGCAATGGAGCAGAAGGTCAGGTGTAGCTGATTGTTGTGTACTGACTGCCATGTCCTGAATGCCTTGCTTATCTGTAGGAACTGATTGGCTACTGACATAGCGACCCTCTCCATTTGCCATAATCGCTAATGGCACATAGTTGGTGCAGATGATTGTTACTCCAGGATCACTGCACCTGCCTGTGTGAGACCTTTCTGCTGCTGGAGTGAGGTGATTTTATTTCTGATACTGATAGTTAAGGAAAGTCATTCAGAAACTGCTGTTAATTCCTGTTTGCATTATTGGACTCAGTCATTTCAATGCTTTATTCAGTGCAGTTGTTTCCTATTTCTTGTGTCCATAGTGAGATTTCCCTGTTTCCTGGGAACTGCTCCACAGTTATCACACAGTACCTTAAATCACCAGCAGGGGGAGGACTACTGACTGCTTTGATCCCAAATGCAGAAGTATTGCAATTGTAAATATTAGGCTAGCTGCCACTGTGGACCATTTTAAGCCTAGCTAATTTCCCTTGGTGAGAATTAAACCGTGTACCTCTTGTCTGTGAGGTACACACCTTAACCATTACGCTAACCCCGATCCATAGTTGACACTTTAAATAAAATGTTTCCTTTTTTAAGTCACTAACTTGGCTGTTACTTGGCTCTGTAAGCACATAAGTTTGGATACTAGTAGTCCAGCGTACTTGCTGCTTGCTTGGACTCTTTCATTTCACAGTCCAATAGCACCCCCCGAGTCCTTGCTGTGAATAAAGTTAAAAAAAGTGCAAGTCATGTACTAGGTTTACTGCCCCATATGCTGTGCTGCACCACATATTGTTACTTTCTCTACTTAGTCAGAAGGTCGTATGTTTCAGTCTGCATACACTCCAGTTTGTCATAGCAGGATAACTGAAATGCATGATGTTACTGTAATGCTTTATGCCTATTGTGAGGACGGTGCCCTGGCCCAGCAATCAAGGAGCCTCAATCCTCACCACTAACACCAGGAAGATCGTCTCCTAGAAGAGAAAAGGATAACTAATACACACAGTAAAGTACAATTTCCCTTAAGTGCACACAGAGATCAGCTGCTCCCTTGCTCATCAGGTCCCCAATAAGACTCCCCACTGGCACAGCTGTAGGGTCCAGGTCTCAGCCTAACTGGACAAGCTAGAACCTCCAGTACCCTCTCTGTCCAACCAGAGCTTCATGTCCCTGCCCAAGTAGCTGACACAACACACACACACTTTGAGATAAGTATTTATACAACTTCACAGACACTCCTGGGAAAGGCTGACACAGATTCTCCAGCTTTGCCCCTTTACCCAGACCATACGGTAGTAATTACTGCCACCACCCAGTTAATAATATCAGCTACTAAAAGGCCCTTAAAAGGGTGTTCAATTATTACTGTGCAATATTAATGTCCAATAGTAATGTGACTATACAGTCTAAGGCTTATTGGAAGGGCGTATACAGTAAACTCTATAAATATATAATGTACTCTGAAGCATACTTCATCTCTACATAAAGCAGCCACAGGTAGAAGGTTTTAAAAAATATTTAATAATAAATAATTAAAACACAAGACAAACTACAACACCACAGAGATATCCAAGAATTCACATAGAAACTTGGACAGGTCTGGTTTCAAAGAAAAATACCTAAATAATCTTTACTAGCTTCATCCATTCCTACAAGATATCACAGTGCTACAAACTTACATGTGAGCATAAGCAGAGTGCTGATAAGTTAGATGTCCAGATCAAAATGCTTCAGGTCTCTTGTGAGAAATAGTATTTAAACATTACTAACAAACATGTTTCTAAGGCCCTCCCAAAATTACATCATTTTTGACACTTAAGTTTTCCCAGTATTCATAATGCATCATCTTAATACCTGGTCTGAGTTCTCAGGCCACAAACTGCATTATTTAGCAATCTAACACCTTCTCAGAAACTTACAACGATACAAGACATTTTACATGTATATACTAACAGAAACTAAAGCAATAAAGCACCTTCCACATCTAAATTCTAGTCACAAACTTTAGCCTTAAAACAGTGGGCATGAAATCTTCATCCAGCCACCCTCGGGCCAAATTCTAACATGAAAGGATACAACATGCTTCATTGGGCCAGTAGAGTGCAATGTTGTCACATATTTTGCAGTTCCACATTTCACAGTGTTTTCCTACATTTAAAAACACAAGCCTGTATTTTACATTTATTTATATAGTTGATAGAATTATATATCAAATTCTATTTGACTAGGCTGGCAGCCTTCGCCCATCTCTCCCCAGTCGTCACACCTGTTTGGAGTTACAGAAATATATGTTAAGTGGGTAGCTGGGCTGGTCAGAGAACTATTTTCAGCAATATTATTACTTTCTCATGACCTATCTACTCAAGTGTGGAGACATACATCCTAACCCTGACCCACCCTCTAATCCTAACCACAGGAGTAACCCCAAAGATTTAAACATACTCACACTGAACCTTAGAAGTCTATGTAATAAAATAGCCCCACTGCATGCCTGGATTGATCAAAATAAATCTGACATACTAGCCCTTACCGAAACATTGCTACACCCCGGTGTAAAAGACTCGGAAATAATACCTCCAAACTTTGCAATAACCAGAAGAGATAGATCTAAAAAGGGAGGGAGGGATAGCCCTTCTATACCCCTCTATGTGCAACATCACACCCTGCACCAGTAATATACCCACCTTTTCCAATGCTGATGTACTAATCTCTTTTTTGAACCTCAACATTTTAAAAATAATTTGCATAATGGTAATATATATCCCACCAGGTAACAATATACCAGTGTTGGAAAATATTTTATCCTGGAGATCCCAAACAATAAACCCCGAAACAGTAATCTTAGGAGACGTAAATATAGATTGGCAAACCATAGCTTCCAACTCCCCCCACAAATAGTATAAATCTGTATGTTTTTTCTCAGCTTATCAGTATTCCAACAAGATACAGCAAAGATCTTACCTGCCAATCCACCCTAGACTGGATCCTAGTATCCCACCCCACCAGTTACCCCTATTCTGGTACTCTGTCTAGCTCCCTCAGCGATCATCTGCCAGCATATTCCCTTAGAACAAACTCCCAACGACTAGAGTACACACTGTAAAATCAGTTAGGAACTCAACTAAATTTTGTCAGCATAAATTGAACAATCTTCTACATGAAATAGACTGGGCATCCCCTAAACAACTACCCCTTAATGATGCTGTACTGTACTTACACATCCTTAATACCCCAGCTTCCACTCATATGAAAAGAATCAAAAAGAACTCCATGGCTGTCTAATTAATGTAAACACCTGATGAAGCACCATGGCTGTCTAAGGAATGTAAACACCTGATGAAGCACCATGGCTGTCTAAGGAATGTAAACAGCTGATGAAGCACCATGGCTGTCTAAGGAATGTAAACACCTGATGAAGCACCATGGCTGTCTAAGGAATGTAAACACCTGATGAAGCACCATGGCTGTCTAAGGAATGTAAACACCTGATGAAGCAAAGGGTTCTAGCCTGGATAACCTGGAAACAGAACAAAAATGAACAAAATCATGTTACTTTTAAAACAGTACGAAACAAAATGACAAAACTAATCAACAGAGATAAGAAGTCATACTATTCCCAGTTTCACCTCCAACAAAAAATCAACCTCAATACATTTTGGCACTCCATATTGTCTCTACTTTACCCTGGAACAAACAGAGACCACACCCTATCACCTGCTACCCCTCCATCACAAATAGCCAAAAACTTTAACAAGCACTTCATAAAATCAGTATTAGACCTGCTAACTAACACCCCTAATGCTGGATCCTCCCTCCACCATTCAACCTAATCAGACACCCACCCCAGACCATCAACTACTTATAACCCTGTCATTAATAACCCCTCTGCTCAACAAAACATTATACAAACCCCATTCTCATTTCAGCCCGTACCCACTGACACCATTAAGAAACTGCTACAAAAACTAAAACCTGCTCTGTCTCAGGTGATAATCTTTCCCACACTACCTCAGACTGGCTGCTAACTAAATCGCCTGCCCAGTCAGTACCCTTATAAATAGGTCTTTATCTGAATCAGAAGTACCTACCATATGGAAACAATCTCACATCACCCCCATCCAAGAAGGAAGCAACTCCTTTGATCTATCCAATTTCCATCCTATATCCATCTTGTCACCCATATCCAAAATTCTCGAGAGGGGTATCCATCAGCAGGTAATGCAATATCTATTGCAAAACAATCTTTTATCCAAAACCCAAGATTACTTCCAACCTAGCCACAGCACAGCTACAGCCCTATTATCTTTTACAGACACTGTGAACAAGGCCAGAGATGCAGAATGCTATACAGCCTCAGTATTCCTTGATCTCTCCAAGGCCTTTGACACAGTGTCTCACCCCTTACTATTAAATAAACTGCCTTACTTAAGTGTCTCACATAATACAGTAAAATGGTTTCAGAGCTACCTCAAGGATTGTAAACAAGCAGTGAAATGGTCCAATGAACTCTCAGCCTTTCTCCACAACCCTACTGGAGTCTCTCAAGGCTCTATCCTAGGACCACTACTCTTCAACATTTTCACAAACAACCTTCAGACTGCCACTCACCCTGGGACCCCCATTCAATACACTGATGATTCCACCATAATCAGCACTGCTCAATCACTACTAGAAGTACTTTCAAAAACTCAGCAGTCCTTTACTGCAGTCCAATCCTGGGTAAGAAATGCCCAACACTTTCTTAATCCAAAGAAGACAACACTAGTACTCTTTCATCCCAAGAACACCTCCCTTGTTACTGATCATTTTAACATCCTAGCATCTGATAACACTGCCATAGAAATAGTGCAGGAAACCAAACTTCTAGGAGTTATCATTGACAATAAACTTTCATTCAACCCCAATACACAGCAAAATATAAAGAAAACTCATCAAAAACTGGGACTGTTATATAGAAAGAAACATTTTTTACTGCAGCAACCAAAATTACCCTTGCAAAAACATTTTTACTTCCCACCCTTGTTTATGGTACCCTATACTAACTAATTTACAAACTTCTACCCTAAGTAAGATGGAACAGTGCTACAACAACATTGCAAAGTTTGCCACAAACTTAAAATGTAACACACACCATTGTAAACCACTCCTAGAATTAAACTGGCTTGAACTCCCCAACCAACTTGCCTTTATTCAGCTATCCACCTTGCACAACCTTATTTTCAAGCCTACTGCCTGCCCTGCACTAGCCAATCTAGTCACACAATACACAACAAATCGATCCCTACGATCAGAAGACAAAAATCTCTTAGCTATCTCAAAACCCAGAAGAAAACCTGGTCACTCTCTGTATTCATACTCTGTCTCTATACTTTGGAATTCACTACCTCTAGCTACCAGGTCTATGCCTGGCCTAACCCTTTTCAAAGCCTCTTCAATAATCATCTCAAAAATACATGGCTCTGCTCCTGCATAAAGCCTGCCTAGTGCTCAGCTCTTCCTCTTCTGTCACATTTCAATCCCTCACAGACTGCAAGATCCTAAAGCTCTTCTAACTCCTTCTCTGCTTCTATACCACATCCTTAAGCTGCCGCTCAGGCTTTATTGCTTCTTTTCTTTTTAACTGTCTCTCGCTATCTAGCTGCATCACTAACTTTCTGGTTACTGTTTTCCTAACTGAAACTAGCATTCTATTTATTTATTTTTTCATGTACTATAGCAGTTAATGTCACACATAGCTCTACCTACGTACTATTTTTTGGATACTACATCATGTATAGTGAGAGTGACTATTATCGTCTGTAATGTTTTTAACTCTATAGAATCTAGATGTGTAGTAATATATTGCAACATCTTGTAACACAGTTTGTTCTTTCAACTTATTTTGTATAGTATTTCTGATTGAATTTGTACTGTGTTAGATTTTATTGTATTTTTATTGTACTGTGTGTGGAGTTTTTCTCCCCGGGCCTCAGCCGAAAATGGGTTCTGTAGACCCAGTCAGACCACTCAGTAAACAAATGTCAACTAAATACATAAATAAAATATCACAAAGTATGTGTATTTTACAAATACAAACCAGTGTAAGAAACTTCTCTGTGTGGAAGATTTTCACTCCATATATCTCTAGTTAATCACTGTATATTAATCAGATCAGACAGTAGTAGCAGAAGTAGTGAACATAAACTTGTCTTAAACTCGTCTTGTCTTAAACGAGTTTAAGTTCGCTACTTCTACAACTGTTGTCTGATCTGATTAATATACAATGAATAACTAGAGATATATGGATTGAAAATCTTCCGCACAGAGAAGTTTTGTTTTTGGGCCCAGTATACTTGTTTAGTGGGTTGTTTGTGACTTCGGGGATACCACGGAGATTACTTTTTTTTTTGTATTTTACAAATAAATGCATTGTAGTTAAGACCTTGTTGCCAAAGCAGATTCAATGTGTAAAATGCGGGGTAGGTTTGCAATAATGGTTAAAATTTCCACCTCATAAACAGAATGTGCAAAGTCTGATTCTAACTTCAGGTTATTAGCTAGGCTTAAAATGACTCTTCAGTGCAGCCAGGCTAGAATTCATTCACCTATAAACCTATAACGCTAAGAAGCTTAGGAGTGTATAGGAAATAATTTGTAGCAGGGCGCATTACATAACATCAGCTAGTCCCATGGGGCAGAGTGGTTATTATGCTCTGTACTGGGAGTGTTACAGCCTTCCTCTGTGTGTACATAACAGATGTTTGGATAGCAAACAAATATTGTAAATGGTAGCCACGTACAGTTCACGAATAAATGCTTAACACCCCCCACAGACCAGACTTCCTTTACAGCTTTTACTTGCAGGTCACAGATCTGCTACTTATTTGCTTTTTTTAATTTTTTTTTTAAACGTGGTTCTGTCATTTATTTATTTATTTGACATTTGTTTACCAGGGTAGTCTGGCTGGGTCTACAGAACCTGTTTTCAGCAGAGGCCCAGGGAGAAAAGCTCCATATACAGAATAAATACAGTATAATCCAATAAAATACAAATGACATTAGAAATACTATACAAAGGGGGGGGTGTTGCCTGAATGGCTAACTGAAGGCAGCAATTTTTGGAGCTCCATGGATTAGTGTTAAGTTCAGGAAATTAAATTATCTACTAGTAACAAAATTACTACAGATATTTAGTTAATAGTTCAAAGTAACTAAATACAAATTTTGGTGGATTTCTAAAAGAAATTTCCTGTCGAATTACTCAGAAGTCTATACACAGCATCTGAAGAGATGAGTTACAAAGAATTCTCATGCTGACTTGACCCTAAAAAAGGAATTGTAACTGGTGACTACCACATTACAAGAATTATCAACAAAAATGGATGATTTTAAGATTAATCTACAGAACCTAGAAGAGAACTCTCAGAAACAAATATAAGTCTTCAAAGAAATTCTGCAGCAACACCAAAGTTAACCTCCATTGAAACTTCTTTGACTGACATTGATTGAAGGCTTAAAGAGGAGGAAACACAGAGTTTCTCCTGAAGCAAAATACTTGGCTCTCTAACAAAGTAGATGATCTTGAAAACAGAGAGAGAAGGTCAAACATCGGGATTTTTGGTTTACCTGAGAAAACAGAAGGAGGGGACATTATATCTTTCCTAAACTTTTGGATTCCAGA
Source organism: Protopterus annectens (assembly GCF_019279795.1). Taxonomy (NCBI): domain Eukaryota; kingdom Metazoa; phylum Chordata; order Ceratodontiformes; family Protopteridae; genus Protopterus; species Protopterus annectens. Next base: position 450,479,270 of record NC_056740.1, read on the forward strand.
GGTTCTAAATCTTAAAGAAGGTTTTTCCTTTGGGATAGAAAGGGCTTATCATGCTCTGGGAAATAAAACTCCAGCAACAACTTCATCAACATCCTTTTTGCCACCAAGATCAATTATAATAACATTTTTATCTTTCATGGACAAAGAACTGGTGTTAAAAACAGCTTGGAGGAAAAGTCCTATAAAATACAACCAGAATGCAATAAGATTTGACAATGACTACTCCACTTAACTGCTGGAACAGAGAAAAAAAGGTATGGCTTCTAATAAAAATTCTAAAACAGAATAATATTAAAGCTCAAATAGCTTTCCCTGCAAAAATTAAAATACTGCATCTAAGTGAGATGAGAACCTTCAACACTCTGGAAGAAGCCCTACAATTCATTCAAAACAATAACATTATAACCAGCTCAGAAGATATGGAATGGGCATCCCCGTCCCTGAAGAGAACCACTGATAAAAATGGCTGGACTGATGTTAAAAAGAAGAAACAGAAAACTGAATCCAAAGTAACCACATCTGTGAAATCTCTCAAAGTGTCAACTGCAACCTAACTATTAAAATCATCTAAATGGACTCACTATGTTACAGCACCTTTAACCTCATGCATTTGTATATATCATATATATACAGGAAAAGGTATGTTTCCTATAACTCTTCACACATGATTTATTAATTTAATATTCGTCACAGGTATCTCTTGCTAATATTTTCTTTCCTTTCCTCATCTCTTTTTTGTTTCTCTTCTTTGTTTTTTCTTTTTTTCTCTTCTCTTTCTTTTTCTCTCCTTATATTCTTGTACTAAATATATGTTACCATTTTTCTTTTATTTAATATAGTTATTTATACAATCTAGTAATCAGTTAAAATATTGTGTTTTATAACCATGTATTTTTCACCTTATTAGTGTCATGTCTATTTATTCAGTTAATTAATTTTCTTTTAATTAAATTGCTTATTGATATTTTCTGTTAGCTGAAATGAACCTTAGTCGCTAGATGTAATATCACTTTGAATGCAAGAGACATACATAGTAACATTTCAAAGGTTCCCTGACTATACTACAAAAATGTCTCTTGTAGCTGTGAATGGCACCATTTCAACTTTAAATAATGTAATTGTAATCCGATAGTTAAAGTTAAAACAGCACAAAGCATATTTCTTCGTTTCTAATGTGACGGAAGTAGTTAAGAAAAAGACTTGTTTGATCTCCAGTCATAACATGACAAAAATAACTATAATATAGTTCTTGGTATAGTTTTGCTTATTTACAAATTTTAGATAAATATGTTATTCATATGATTGGCTTTGGTGTCTCAGCCTAATGTTTGGTCGCCAGCCTGTGTACATATAAAATAACAAATTTCTATATTTTAAAATATTAGCTACATTTCATCAAACTTGCCAAAACAGTCAGTAGCTAACATACTATGATCTGAGAATAGGAACTAATTAATAAGTTAAGTGAAATTGAATGTTCCTGCTATGGAGGTTGTATTAAAGAAATGAATGGAAGACATAATTAATGAGATGCATGCCTATACTGCTTATACATAATTCTCTGTATATTACAGGATAAAACACAAACTCTTTCCCCATGACATAACTAAGAGCTACTGCTGATCTATTTATTTGTTCCCTGTTCCACTGCCTACTGTATACTGTATAATATATGTATATGCAGCCTCTTGTAATATGTGGTTGTTTCGCAAAGATGTTAAGCCTTACGTATGTTCCTAGAAGCAATGACGTTACGAAATTAGATCTATGGTGAACAGTAAACATTTATGTCAAAAGCACTGATAAATAGAAGTTATATACTAGGGTCATATCCTTCATGGAACTATGTGGGTTTTTTTGATCTAAGTTATATTGCAGAGGCTATGTTTTGTGTGGCACTCAGGGGATGGGACTAACACTGAAAGAGGGCTCGCACTTTTGAAGGAAAGCAGTCTCGAAACAGGGATAGCCAGCGCATAGTTAGACAATTGTTCCCCCTTTTTTGGAGGATGAATGTAGGTTGGATGGTGGTATACGTGAAACTTGTTGGCTCACTTGATAAACGCTATTTGTTCAGATCGATTGATGGAGGTTGCTCGTGGCAGAGATAGAGAGAGGTATTGTAGATCTGGTGATGTCTAGTTTCTGCCTCTAGAAAGATAGTGCTTGATGCGTAAACTGAGTATACATTTGGAATTATAGTATGTCTTTCTTTTTTTCTCTCTTCTTAATTCATTACTGTTATTCGTGGGCTCACCTGTTGTACAGTTATATAAATACATTGGCTTGGAATGAAAGAGTGCTACTGGTTGAGAGGTTTGATCAGTTATGCGGACAAATTGTATGCTTGAAATTGGGCTTGGAAGGGAATGACAATGACATGAATGATCACTGACATGAGTAATGAGTTCCTTACGAGGACCGAGAGACAGCATACTCAGATATGTTCTCTTAACAGCTGTTTGGGCGGGAATGAAGAGCTTGTGAATGACTGAATGAAGTTTCTTAATTTCGCAGTTTTGAACGAGCCAGGGAAGCAGTCTTCTGATATCTGTAATAGCTGACCATGGGGTATCATAGCAACGAGTAGGCAAGGAACTGATTGGCTGTTGGTATATTCGTAGTCTACAGAAGCATGGTTACATTATGCTTTAGGAAACAAGTCAGAAATTCCTTAGTTAGTTGCACCATTTATATAAGAAAAGTAAACCAAAACTGGTTGAAGTTTGAAGTGTACTTTGATTAAATTCATAATTAAAGTAAACCAAACATCTAAAATTTTATAACTACCAGATCTAGTATATTTATAAAAATGCCATGCTTTACATTACTTTATTAATATAATTACATGCACTTGAATGTCTATTTAGAACATTACTATAATACCAACTAAAGCATAATAGATCTAAAGACTATAGTTAGGTTATAAGATATTCTTACAGTCTCCTTAAAAACTATTGAATAATATTTAGAAATATATATGTGTTTGTTGCAGGAAGTGATATTCTTTAAAATGCATGGTACTAGTTACAAGTCTCTGTGATTAAGGATTTATAGTGTTTGTGTGTTTCAAACAACTGAATAATATGTGCAATATAGAAAGTTATGTTGATATAAATATATTGAATAAGTTTAATTATTAGTATAATTCAAATATATGTTTTTATATTTAGATGGTAATGAATAAGTGGTCAAGTAACATTAAATAACAACTTCTATAACCAAATGTTAAAAATAAATAAATAAATAATACTAGCTTTATTAGACTTCTTGAATGTTCATAGTGTATATGGAGCTCAGTTGAATGGGAAAAGGAAGTTAGAGTGATAGTTCATCAGATGTACCTATCTCTTAGACTAGGAATGTATTTCATTCTGTGGTAGGTAGGGATTAAGATTATAATTACTTTAATATTAGCATTTTATTTAGATTTTAGTGTTCATTAGTTTTTCCAAGCCTGACGTATATTTATTGAGAACTTTAGTGATAACTAGCTTCACTGTGATCATTGATTATGTACTAATAAACAATATTTTATGTCTCAAGGAGAGGATGAATACAGGTAAAGTTAATGGCATCTTAAACGTTTTTTCAAAATAATCTGACATGGATTTTTCCATGTTATCACTAAATATTAATGGTCTAATAGCCCAAATAAAAGAGCTAATCTACTAAGATACCTAAACTCAAATAGATCTCAAATAATTCTTTTACATGAATCACACTTCAAGTGCACCGATAACGTCATATGGAATCCAAGTGACTTCATGACCCTAGCATGCTCCAATTGTAAAACAAAGAAATGGGGAGTTACAACTTTATGGAGAAAGAGTACGTTAAACCCTGAAATAATCCAAAAATATGTAGATAAAGAAGGACTTATAGCTATAGTTATTCTGAAGTTTAATAATAGACTGTAGACAATAGTAAATCTATATTGGTTTCCAGGTATTGGGATGAGGACTGTTAAAAAACATTTAGATCAAATTACAAATATATCCAAAGGAAATTTAATAATGGGGGGGAGTTTAATTGTATTACATATATTTCTGAAACTACCAATAAAAAATCTCCACGTTTAACAACAACTGAAAAAATACTAAAAGAATGGACCAAATCAATAAGGTTGAAAGGTGCCTATAATGTTATAAATAACAATTCTTTATTATTTTCTCATCAAGATTATAGATTTGGTACTCACACCAGAATTGATAAGATGTACATTTCCCAAGATCTACAAACAAGAATTACTTCCTTTACAATAATTCCTTGTCCCCACTCTGACCACAATTCATTAGTTCTAAAAATGCAAATAAACTTTAATCCACTATCATTCCTTATGAGAATTCCTTCGTACATTACAAAAATTAAATATTTAAAGATTGGTTAATAAATGAATGTAATTTTTTGCAGATATAAATTACAATTCAGAAGCGAATATAGTAATGGCTTGGGATTCATTAAAAGCTTATATCTACGGGAAAGTGGTTGCCTGGTATAAAATTAAAATTAAGAAATGGGAATCAGAACTTCAAGAACTTCAAAGAAAACTCACATTATTTAAATCTATAAAACCTCCTAATATGTTAGAGAATAAGAAGACAATAGAAGACTTGAATAAAAGATATTTAGAAATTATAAATCACAAAACTAATTTAGCCATAGAGAGGCTAAAAATAAATTCTTATGCTACCTCTCCAAAACATTTACATACTTTATCTGTTAAAGTTAAAATGCAAGCTAAAGCTAACTCTATTACTAATATATTACATGAAAGTAAAGGTAATAACATTTCGGAAATAGGCGATATACTAGATGATTTCAAGTACCCGCGGTGGTGGTGCTGCGGTAGCGTTGTCGCTTCACAGTAAGATGCTGTCCGGTTCGATTTTCAGCTCGAGCGTCTTCTGCGTGGAGACATGCATGAATGGGCGTACCTTCGTTGAAGGTTGTGCATCAGGACTGGTAACTCGGCATGTAAAAAGCAACTACCAATCATTAGCGGACCAGAGTTCCGCTGTGGCAACCCCTAACCGGGAAAAGCCGAAAGATACAACAACAACAACTAGATGCTTTTAAGTGTCATTTCAGAAACCATTACAAAACCAACAATAATTTATCAGAACTTTCTATTTTAGGAAATATGGTTTTTGAATATTAAACCAGTTCCTGAAGATTTACAAAGGAAATTACAAAAATCCATTACACATAAAGAAATGATTGACACAATTAAAGAAAGTAAACTAATAATTCTCCTGGAATAGGTGGTTTAATCACGGAAGTTTATAAACTATTCCCCAAAAATATAACTTCATTGCTACATATAAAACATTTATTGAAATTCAAACCCATGCAATAATCCCTCCTTCATGGAGATATTCTTTAATTATTATTTAATTATACCCATTTTAAAAGAAAATAAGGATGATACTCATTGTAGTTCATATACGCCAATCTCACTATTAAATAATGATTATAAATTATTTATCTCTATACTGGTAAAAAAAAAAAAAAATCAAATGAATGAAATAATCAACCATGATCAAACAGGGTTCATTCAAAATAGACATGCACATGATAACATTAAAAGAATATTGACGTTAATTGATTAAAGAAAACACAGAAGCCTTAATAATTGGACTAGATATAGAGAAGGCTTTTGATTCCTTGAATTGTGAATATTTAATTAAAATTTTAGAAGCTTACGAATTTCCTATTTCCTTCATTACATTTATAAAAATGGTCTATGAAAAATAATCTCACTTATGTTTACCCTTTACTTCAGAGGCTATACAAGTTACGAGAGGCAGTAAACAGGGATGTCCTATGTCACCCATTTTATTTGCATTGGCTATAAAGTTATTGGCTATATTAATGTGAAACAACTCAAAGATAAAAGGAATAAACATATATGATCAATATAATTCCAAGATCATGCTCTTTGCTGACGATATACTTCTTACACTATTGAAGTCAAAAGAAATGCTTGATGAACTAGATAATTTGATAGATAAATTTCATAAGATATCGGGACTATGTTTTAACAAACAAAAATCTAAGTATTTATTATTAAATAAAGATAAGGATTTTCAAATTGGATAAGAATCTTATCATAGGAGAACATGTCAAAACTTTAAAATATTTGGGGATAGACTTATGTGAAAATATACAGGACATATTGAATATTAATTATAAAAGGGTCATAGCTATAATAGATTCCTTAGTGTGCAAATATAATAAGTTATTCATAGTTTTTGAAGTTAGACTACAGTTGATTAAAATGGTTCTTCTCCCCAAAAATGTGTATGTTATTCAAGCTACTTTGTTAATCCCTGAGAAATCTTATATTAAGGAAATAACATCAATACTGCTAAGATTCCTGTGGTATCTGAAAAGAAACAAAATTGCATATACCCATCCCATCAGACAATGGGATCAAGGAGGAATACATTTCCCAGATATTGAATCCTATATAAGAGCTACCCTACTTAAAATTGTTATTGAATCAATTAATCCTAGTTATATATCCAACTGAAAAATGCTACATACAATTATAATAATAAATCAAAACAACTTATTGAAAAATTCTATTGCTGTAGATAAATATACTATATTATGGTATTCACTGACCTTAAATGTACAATACAATACAAACAAACTATATAGGTCGAATATAGTAAGTCATATATTTGATCACTTTAGAAAATTTATAAATATGAGTATGGATTTAAAGCTTTGGTTTGCAATGTTAATTCCATTCAGCATTACTAAAAACTTTACAGATAGACTATTCATATATTGGGAACAGAAAAACCTAATCTGTTGGTTACAGTGCATAAAAAAGCAGCAAGTTCTTGATATACAATATATGATGTCAACTTATAAAGTGAATGCTAATGAATGGTTAATACTTCAGAACACTTTGACGTACTCAAAGGATCTATGTAGGATATTAAATACTTCTTCTTTCCCAACTACACCTAAATTTATAATTAAATTGTTTGAAATTATATATAATAATGAGAAACTGGAAAATGGAACTTCATACTTATATAATCTAATAAAAAATTACAAAACATTGCCTAAACCAGCATATTGGCAATTTATTACTAAAGGATGTACGGCTCAATTAACTCCAGAAAATAAATCAAATCTACTTCTTTCAGTAAAATTGACTTCTTGTTCTCATTATTGGAGAATATTTACCTGGAAATTCTTTCATAGATCCTTCTTAACCCCTGATAAAGTTTCAAAGTTCAATTCTGCTAATAATGGAATATGCTGGAGATGTCAACAATTTAATAAAGCTGATTGGTCTCACATCTTTTACAATTGTATAAAAATTAAAGCCTTTTGGGAAAATATTAAGAATTTCATACAGGCGATCTATACTTATAATTTTGTCATGACCGAGGTTTTAATGTTATTGAATATAACTGATGTTTTTTTTTCAAATAAAACTGATCTTTATATACTTTGGACAATACTAGCTAATGCTAGGAAATGTATAACAAAGAGATTGGAATTCTACTACAGCTCCTAGCAAAGAAGATTTCCTGTGTCTACTGAAGAAAACAGTCTTGATGGAAATTAAAACCAAGGGATTAAGAATATTTCCTAGACCATTAACTAATAATCCATGGAAAAAAGTTATGTCATTAATTGACACTTTGCAAAAGGAACCATCATCTCCCTGAAGCAAGTACTTCTCAAGTTTATTTAAATTGTATCTATATAAATTATCACTCAATTTAAATTGTCAGGCTAATTGTAAATTTGTATATAGTTGTTTATTATCTAATCTTATTGTAAATTGTAATAAGTATCTATTTATTGTTCTAATGCATATTTAAAATAAAAATCATTTGAGCAAAAAAAAAAAAAAAGAAATACTATACAAAAATAAGTTGAAAGAAACTATGTTACAAGACTACACATCTAAACAATTCTAAAGAGTTAAAACATAGATAGTAATAGTCACTCTCACCATATACATAGCATATGAGTAGATAGTGTCCAAAAGTAGTATGTAGGTAGTACACTGTATGACATTGAATGTCCTAGTACATGAAAAATAGGATGAGGGTTTCAGTTAGGAAAATAATCACCAGAAAGTTAGTGATGCAGATAGATAGTGAGAAAGTTTAGAATAGAGACCTTACAGCCTGAGCAGTAACTTAAGGATATGATATAGAAACAGAGATAGAGTTAGGAGAGCTTTAGGCCCTTGCAGACTGTGAGGGAGTGAAATGTGACAAAAGAAGAGGATGAGGCTAGTGTGAAAGAAGAGGAAAGAGCTGTGCATTAGGTAAGCTTTATGCAGGAGCAGAGCCATGTATTTCTGAGATGATTCTTTGAAGAGGTTTTGAAATGGGTTAGACCAGGTGTAGACCTGATAGCTAGAGGTAGTGAATTCCATAGTATAGAGACAGAGTATGAATACAGAGAGTGACCAGGTTTTCTTCTGGGTTTTGAGATAGTTAAGAGATTTTTGTCTTCTGATCATAGGGATCAATTTGATGTGTAAGGTGTGACTAGATTGGCTAGTGCAGGGCAGGCTTGAAAATAAGGTTGTACAAGGTAGATAGTTGAATAAAGTCAAGTTGGTTAGGGAATTCAAGCCAGTTTAGTTCTAGTAGTGGTTTACAGTGATGTGTGTGATATTTAAAGTTTGTGGCAAACTTTGCAACTTTGTTGTAGCACTGTTCCTGGTAGTCTTGTGAGGTACTTGTGTGTTTTTTCTCAAACGGTGACAGACCAGTACTGCTTATTATAGTGAGTTTTTCCCGAGCTTATCCAGCTGATCAGATACAGCACTATCAAAAAGCTCACTTACATCTAAGGACATGTATTAATGTTCCTTGTTGCCTGCAGTGGTTTACCCCCTCCCCACCTTGTTATCATGTTGAGAGAACAAGGCATTGAATGGAGCTGAATTTGTAGCACTGCTGTACTGCAGAGCAAGCCTTGTCATTGATTACTAAATCAAAAAGTAAAGTTCATTAAAAAACTGCTGATGATTGGCAGCAGAAAAGTCATGCTGTATGATTCAGGCCCTGGAGATACTGCCAGTTGCTAGTCACCAAAGTACACGTTACCTTTCACTCTGCACTCATCAGGCCTGTTTGTGCTATCTGATGTTAGCGTACCTTGGCAGTGAATCTGACCATCACACAGTCCATGCTCCTTCCATGTCTCTTATTTAGTAATCAGCTTATGCAAACTGTGTAAGCAGATCGCTAACAGTACCTGTCTGAAGTCTATAGTAAAATTGCAGGGTTTGCTGAAGATGGGGTACCTTGATCTCACTATCGCTATACATGTCTCATTTGGGGTGGCTCTCAAACAGCTGCTCCTGCTCAGGTATCTCTTGTTTCTCTCATACTACGTAGAGACTACAATATCCTGTTCAGAATATTTTCCACTGGTTTCACCAGTTAGGATAGTAAAAATTTGTGGTTTACTTTCATGTTTGCAAACGGCAGTCGGTCAAGCATAGGATTTTCGAAGTGCAGTTGGCAAGTAGGCAGTTTTGCTAACCAAAATAGATCGACTACACAAGTTACACAACTCCTAATGGGTATTATAGTTCGATTATTTGAGTTCAGGATTTTGAGTTGAGATTGAGGTTCAGTGAGGAACAGGGAATTAACCCATTTCCTCACTGTAGTGTGACGTCATCTCCTGCTGTGTTGAATACATCACACTATGGGAGTGTATATATTCAGTTTCGAGTTTGCTGCTTGTTCACTGTTGTGGTTTTCCACGTTTCGGTTTGTTGTTGAGGCCAGTCGACGTATGCAGTTTCAATAGTAAATCAAAATTTGTCGATGCTGGTTTCAAACTGGTCATGCTTAGGGCTTTTCACTGCACTGGGAACACTGCTTTCAACTCTGAAGTTTCTTGAATGTGAAAGTTAATTATTAGTACAGGTTACAGATTTCTGATTCTGCACAACCTTTTTAAAAATGTTTTCCAATATTTTTTTGGAAAAATTCCTCAAGCTTCAGTGTGTGTGACATCACTCAAGGGAAATTTATGACCTGTTGTATGTTGGCTCACTTTATCTCATCTTTTGCAAGAAGATACTCTGGTTGTGTGAATCTCAGCACTCTTTAAATGGTTCTATACAACACTAAGAGAGTCACATGTCTGATATGTGACTGTAGTTATGATAACTGAGACAAATCTATGTAATGTTTACTGATCAACTTTAGATTGCATTTATTATTATTATTATTATTATTATTATTATTATTATTATGTAGCATAACGTGGCAGCAGTGGATAGCATTGTTGTCTCACAGCAAGAGGCACCCCGGATTGATTCCCATTTGGGGCACCTTCTGGGCAGAGTCTGCATGTCTTTCCTGTGTTTGCGTGAGTTTCTTTTGGGTGCTTCAGTTTCCTCCCACATTCCAAAGACACAGTATGGATTGGACACTCTAAATTTGCCGTAGTTGTGATTGTGCAGCGTGGAAAAACAAACGGGGCAGGGCTAAGCCACCGAGCGGTGTAAACAACTGCTCTAGATGACTGCCACTGTTGAAATGACAACCTGACCCCAAGTGCAAAAATGGGAAAAAGGGGTTGTGGAAGGATGGATGTATTATTATTACTATTATTATAACAATAATAACCTATTCCTTATTAATGGAAAGTTTCTTCTCAGGTCTGTACTGTAAAAGAGTCTATACCAAGGTAAACTAATGCAGTGATTGGCTGTAAAAAATAATACACATATACATATATAGGTTCATTGGTAGGTACTAGGCTATCGGCCCAAGGGCCTACATAAGCCTAGCCAACAAGGTTCCCTGGCTTAAGCCACCCAAGAAAGTTATTTTCCTGTGCCACTGTCAAGCAGAGACACAGAAGTGATCCCCGGTGTATATTTCCTATTTTCCATCCACTCATCAAGATTTTTCTTGAAGAGTGCTAATGGAGAACTTTGCTTGACATGGATTGGTAGCCTGTTCCAGAGTATGAGAAGTCTATGGGACAGGAATCTATCCCTCCATCATGTCCTGTTTATTGTGGTGACAAGGTTTACGTCCCTAGAGCGTGTAGCTTGGAGGGATTGGGATTTCTTTAGGTGTAGCATGTCCAACAGTTCTGGGTTTGACATAGCTTTATATGTTAGGCAGAGATCACCTTGGAGTAGGCGATATGCTATGGAGTAAAGCTGGAGATTTTTGAGGCGGTCAGTGTAGGGCATTTGTTTGAGGCCAGTAATCCTCTTTGTGAGGTACTTCTGTGGCATTTCCAGCTACTGCAGATGTCTTGTGAGGTACATTCTAAAAGGGGAGTTGTACTCTATAATGGGTCTAATGAGTGTCGAGTAGAGGAGAACAATGACCTCTTTTTTCCTGGATGAGAACCCTTTTATGATGAAGTGTGCCACATAGAAGGACTTCCTGACTACTGTGGCGATGTGACTATCAAAGGAAAGACTACTGTCCACCTGGGTCCCAAGGTCTGTTATCACGCATTTGATTCGGTGTTAAGTAGATTGCTGCCTATGTGGTAGTTCATGGGTACAAAGTTTTTACCAAAGGGGATGACACTGCACAATTTTGGCATTGAGCTTGAGGCCATGGCTCTGACACCAGGCATTTGTCCCAGCAAGGCCCTTCTGTAGGATGTCCACATCATTTGGGGACTTGACTATGGCTCCTAGTTTGCAGTCATCTGCGGACTTTGTCAGCCAAAAGTCTTCTGTGTTAGCCTGTATTTCAGAGAAGTAGATACCAAACAGGAGAGGTCCCAGGACAGAACCCTGTGGTACTCCACTTCTATTATATAAATGCTTAATTTAATGATCTGTCAAGAAACTGCAACCTTTGTTGCCCCATCAGGACATAGAGCACAGTACATGGTCAGCTTGGCAGATATAATTTATGTAACCACCTCCCCTCCCCTTCCCATGATACCCAACTTTTCTTTCCTCTGTTTTCCAGTTTCCTCTCACCACTGAAGGTGTTTGGTTGAATTCTAATAACCTCAGATGAATTAGCTCAGTTTTGCATGTAGTTTCCCTTCTCCTCCTCCTAGCAGGTATAATTACAGGTGTGTGACCTTCTTTGCCCCTTGTGATCTTGACTGCATTTGAGAGTTTTTGTTGCAGACAGGTTCTTCCTCTTCCATTTGTGTGTTTTGGCTTTAGGACTTTACCCTTATCTTGCAGTTTGCTTTGGGATGTGGACTTTTAATTGGTTCATAGAGTATTTTTAGGTTGTCGATAAGGTAGACCATTAATAGCCATGCCTCTGCATTTCACACTTCTTGTTATCCCTTTGTATAGGGCTTGTGTGGCCAGTTCTGTTGTGTCTACCATTACCCGCCCATTCATCCAAACTAAAGAGGGATAGGAAGACATTATATGTAATATAAGAGAAAGTAATTTCCAGGGGAGACAAATTCTTTGGGTGAATTATCTGTTTCATCAGCAGGTTCAGTTTATGTTTTTGTAGTTTTCTCTTACTGTTTGTCATTTATAGCATTGGGTTACCTTTCCCTGGATATGTGCCAGGCTAGTGCCAACACTCGACAGTCCGAGACTGACTGTCAAAATTACACAGGATTCAGGTATCCCAATGTTTGTTGTTCTAGCATCATCTGCTCTGCCTTTGTGGGGTCTGAATGGAGAGATGATAAAATCGGCGAACAAAAAAAAAGAGTAATTTGCTGGAATTGAATTCATCCTCAAGCCTATTTTAAAGAAGAGACCACTTTTTTGATGAAAAAGTTTTTCATATGTGTTCATACTTTAAGTATTAGTTTTTAATATATGCATTTTTAATATATATATTTTTAATACTTTTAATAAAGCTTCATGTTCATTTTCAGTACATTATTATGTATGTTTTTATATTTGTTCTACTTTCTTTAAGGAAATGTGTTTATGTGGCTTTAAGTAAAAATATCATGTGACCAGTCACTGGCTGTTTTGCAGCACTTCTAGAGTATAAAATGATGCTTAAATGAAACATTGTTACACCTGACGAAGTGGGGTACACACCTATGAAAGCGCTAGTGTTTCATGTTTGGATGTCGTCTGTTCTGGAATAAACTACTTTGAAACTGGAATCTGCAGCCTGCCGCTGGTCCTTTTTTGGTTTGTTTACATTTGGACTATATTTGTTTCTTCGGCCTGGAGACGTGCATTTGATGGTAGCTATTTTTCTGATTCTTATTGGTTGAATTCTTGTTGCCACCTTTGCCTGGATTATGGCTGATGGAAAAGAATTTATTGGGCTTGAACAAGGAAATGAACTTCTTACCAAAGGTACTTCTGTTAATGTTGAGAGACTGCTTAAAGTTACAGAAAGTACTGAAAATCCACTGTTCAACTGTTCTTATGACAACACAGATAATGACGTTTGTGGTGTTGACATTGTTTTATTGAAGAAAAAGTTGCATACTATTGAAAATGAACTTTTTAAACTGAAAAGGAACCTCTATGAAAAATTCCATATGGAACTTTGTATTACAGAAGGCATAGATAAAAGAGGGCACCGTGTATTGAAAATGCCTTCTCATATAAACTTCTTCTTCTTCTGTGACCCTGATTTACTGACAGAATGGCAGAAAGTCAATCTTAACACCAGTATTTGTTACATGAATTTGTTAGTTGCAGCAGCTGAAAAAGAAATAAAGTCCCTCACTGCTTCTATCTAAGTTAAATATGATGATTTACTTAAATCTTTTAGTACTGCTATTTTAGACAACTACTTTGTACAGACATTAGATTCTGTCTCTACTTATGAACGTAAATTAAGTAAGATAAAAATGAAAAAGGTTGAGAGAGACCGTAACGTTTTTCACATGGCAACGTGTTCTCTTGGCCTAGGTTTACTAGTACTGACACTGCTGCAGTTAGTATGCCTATACATGCTGAATTAACCACAGAAAGACAAGCACTCTCAGTCAGTGAGAGACTGTCACAACAGAACACAGCTGAAGGTGAATGTGAAGTGGATTCGACTTTATTGCAGAACTCTGCGAGTGATTCCACGTCCATCGTGGTATCGAATATTGGTTCAAAGGAGAACAATGAAGGATTTAATGGAACTGGGGCCAGAAGAAAAACATTTCTGGCTTCAGCACAGGTGCATCGTCCAGCAGCAGCGGAAGCAATAGTAAATGAAGAATGTAGTGCTTCCAGCATTCCCCCTTTATTCCAACAGAAACTTTATTTTCTTCTACCTGTAAGAGAGTTGGACTTCAAAACCAGGGGCAGAAGCAGAAGTCGCCAGAAGAGGAAACACAAGGGACAGACTGCGGGCCCAGGCAGCTTCAATAAAACCTTTTTTCACAAGAAGGCATAGTTTTGAACTTATTTCACAGCACTCTTTCATCAGAAGAAATGAATGTCTTGCAAAAGGGACTTTCGTTCATACCAAGTAGGTACTCTGACATTACTTTTGATTTTTGATATAAAAAGGTTTTGTAGAGATTTAACACTGAAAATGTTGTTTGCTGAAAATAAAGGTGGAGAAATGCACTTGTTTAGAAAACCTAGTTCATTTATACCACCAGTTAATCCATTAATAAATGCATTTGAGACAATGTGTATACAAGAAGTGTATAAAATACAGAGTGTTGAAGGCAACAGAGGTTATATGAAAAATAACTTAAATAAGAATGAAAGTAAGGCCCTAACAAACCTGCAGGAAAATGTTAGCATTGTAATCAGGCCTGCTGATAAGGGGGGCCCTATTGTTGTCATGGACTCTCATATGTATACACAAGCTATGCAGACTATGTTAGCAGACACCAGTTTTTATATGCAAATTACAAATGTTAAAATAAACTGAATGGTTAATCAGATAAAAGAGAAGTTAAAAGCATTGTTGAATGAAGGTCTTATAACTAATGAGCTCTATAACTTTTTTCTTATAGAACATCCTGTTATTCTCTGTATACAGGGATTACCTAAAGTTCATAAAAGGAAAACTAATCCACCAATGAGACCTATAGTCTCAGTGAGAGGATGGTCCACTGAGCCTATTTCTATATACATAGAAAAGAATTTAAGGCCATTTTTGAATGAAATACCACAGGTCCTAAGGGACACTGAACATTTTCTGAAAGATCTGTTTGACCATATACAAACATGGGATGTCAGTACTGGTTACTTACTTGTTACCATGGATGTGGTCTCACTTTTCACGGTGATTCCGAATGAAATTGGAATTGAGAGTATAGAAAAGTTTCTTATGACTTATTCTAACTTTGAAGTTAGGCAGATTTTATTTCTAAAGGCTTTACTTGAAATTGTGCTATGCTGTAATTTTTTGTATTTGGAAAAACTTTTTACTGGCAGAGCAATGGCATAGCTATGGGCACCTCATGTGCCAATAGCTACGCCAATGCCGTTATGGTGGTTTGGGAAGATGAATGTTTATTAAAAGGTCCTTATAGTAAATATATTTCATTTTTTAGAAGATTTTTGGATGACCTTTTTATTTTATGGAATGGAACCAAGCAATGGTTATCTGAATTTGTGTGTTATGTTAATAGTAATACCACATTTTTAAAATTCTCTTCCCTAAATTCTGTAGATGAAATCAACTTCCTTGATGTAGCGATATTGAGGGATGACACCAACAGGCTGTACACAAAACAATAGAAGAAACCATGCCATGTGAATACTTCGAGTTCGTTGTCACATGACATCATGCACCCTCAGCACATTTTTAAGAATATTGAAGCTTTTAGAGCTTCGAGGCTGAATGGAAAGGAAGCAGACTTTATAGATTGCACTGACAATGTTATCAAAAATGTAATAGAGAGAGGTTATGGTGAGAAGACGGTAAAGAATAATGTACAGAAAGTGGCCAAACGTAGAGATTCAGTAGCAAAACATTATTTCCCAGACAGAAGTGCTTCTAGTAACATTAAAAATACTAATACTACAAGGAAACTTAAGATGCCACTATACTACGCAACTGATGTATATAAATATATGGGCATAGTAAAGAAAAATTGGGGTATTTTAACCTCAGACAAAGACATTAGTAATGTTATTGACCATGAACCTAGGTTTCTGTTTAAAAATGAGCTGTCCCTTAAAAGGAAGCTTTGTTTTCCAAGGAATTAATTTAAAGCTTTAGAGTATGAAGGTTTAACTATGTGTGGACGGCGTAATTATTGTAGTTACTTGAACACCAGTACTAAATTCATGCATCCAGATGAAAAAACGGGATACACTTTTAAAATTTCTGCTACATATAATACTAAACATGGTATATCTTGCACATTGCTTGAAATGTTTTAAATTCTGTGTTGGGAAAACTGATAGGGCACTTAAAGATCGAATCAGAGAACATTTATATCATATTAATAGAAGGGATAACGTTAGTGCACTTTCTAAGCATGTCAGTGAAAATGATGATGGACATATTTTTAAGTTTATTGTGATAGGAAGGGTTAATGAGAATATCAGAGGTGGTGATGTCCGCAATAAACCTGAGGCCTTAAAAGCCAAGTGGATTGTTAGACTGCGCCTTGTTTGCTGTGGCATAGACTGGATTCGGGCCTGCTGGATCTAGCTTTGTTTGTGTAACTTGAGCACTAATCCAGACATTCTCTAAAGTATTCAATGGTATTTATTACTGCTTGGTTGTAACTTGATTAAAGTGTAGCTATCATTCAAGTCTTTTGGATTAAGCACTTGGGCTTCAGACCAGTTGTTTTACATTAGGAAGGTTTGTGGCAAGCACTGTGGTGGCAGGACAGGTAGCTTTCATCCTTCTAAGTTGGGAACTGCTGATTGAGAGCCCAGTGTCCAAGTGTATTAGTTCTGGTTTAGGCACTTGGGCTTCAGGCCAGTTATTTTACATTAAGAAGGTTCGTGGTCTGCACTCTTGTGGGAGAAGAGGCTGGACTCTGCCCTTCTGAGCTGGGAATTTTCTGGTTAAAGGTTTATAGTGCCTGAATATTTGAACTGTATCTTACTGAAATTGGTTCACCTTGTTTGCTCTAGCATAGACTAGATCCAGGCCTACTGAATCTAGCTTTGTTTATATACTTGTTGTTTGTTTGCTTGTTATTTCCTGGAAGCTAATTCACCTAATACGCAACTTCTCAGCGCTTCTGTGGATCACTAGTGATATCTGCATTGCTTACTGTACTTATTTCCTTGTTTCACTTGAAAGAAAGTTACTGTTTGTCGTTTTTGCATTTAGTTACTTGTATCACATTGCACTCAAGTTACCTGGCACTTGCTCACTAAAGCAATTATATAAGTCAGCACTAAAAATTAAAAGCACTACACCCTCACTCCCCACTGGCCCTTGTTTTCAATTAAGGATTTCCCAATATTATTCTAGCATGTCCAAAGGTCAGTTGTCAATCTCCTCTCCGGTCCAGCTGGTGAATCTGGGAATCTTGAGGCAATGTTATAACTGCCTCATGTACACAGATAACCCTCTCCTCCTCCCACATAACACAAATACTTGCAGGAGATGCAGCTATTTAGCCAAACTGGAGGCTGAGCTCTCTCAACTCAGGACTGGCAAGACCAGACAGGAGGAGAAGGCAACTACACACACCACAAAACCAGCCTCACATAATGCTACCACTCCACTGAATCAAACACATAAACACACAAAGACATACTCGGAGGCTCTGAGTAAAAATTTACCTAAACAGCAGAGGCCTCCAAAGCAGACACCCAAACAACTGCTACCTCAAGACACCCCACAAGCAACACATAAACCACAAAAGCAGTGTGCAAAGCAGTCACAGCCCTTAAGGCCAAATACAACACCAAACATACTTGTCATAGGTGACTCCATAGTCAGACACACTGACGTCCCACTCACCAGGCTGAACAAGGAGAGGGTCACAGTAAGCTGCCTATCGGGCTAGAATCCGCCACATAACACAAGCACTCGGGTCACTCCACAGCAAGTACAAATATGACACAGTCATTGTCCATGCTGGTGTGAACGACCTGAGACGTACCTCCCTGGACTGCATGAAAAGAGACATAGAGGAGCTCTCTGATTATGTAGCCCAGGCAGGTATGACCCTAACCCTGAGCAGTATCCTTCCTTCACCAAGAATGATGCCACAATATAGAGACAAGATGATCAGCTTTAACAATTGGCTTAATGTCTGGTGTCATTCAAAGGGGATCCAGTGTCTGTCTGCCTGGGATGACATGCTTGACAAGCCACGCTGCTTCGGAAGGGACGGCTTGCACCTGTCACGGCTGGGATTCCGGATATTGGCTAAGGCTCTTGCCACCCCATAGTGCTTTATTTAGGCAAGGCTCAAAATCTAAACTTACCACCCTAGAAAACAAAATGGGAAGAAATTGAGGGTAATGCTCCTCAATGCCAGAAGTCTAAATCTCAAAATGCACGCACTCGAGGCCCTTCTCAGTATGGAGAACATCGATGTCTGTGCTGTACCTGAAACCTGGTTCATGGCTCCTGAGAGCACCCGGCACTATTAGGTTTTACCTCATATCATGCGTTCCGCCCCAAAACCCGGACCACTCCACAAAAGGAGGGTGTATCCATATTCATAAAGGATACTCACACCTCCAGGTTGGTGGCAACGCATGAAGCTTGGAAACCATCCAGGTGCAACTAACAATAGGCAAAACTGCTCTACAAATTGTAGCATGCTACAGGCCACCCTCTCAAACTCAGGAACCCCACACAGCCTTCCTGAAGACACTGGAGGGTATAAATGTATCTCCAAACACCATCATATTGGGTGACTTCAACTACCGAATATAGACTGGGAACATTACTCAAGCCCTAACTTTCTAGCCCAACGGTTCCTGGAGTTCATAAATTCAAATGCCATGGAACAGCTAGTCACTGTTCCCACGAGAGGAGAAAATATACTAGATCTCATTGTCACAAACATGGGGACAAAATGCTCCACACGAAGTATATCCCTCATTGGTGAGATCTGATCATAAACTAATCTCACTGGAAATCCACATCCCGCCCACCCCAAACAAAAAGACCATAGTGAAGAACTTCTCTAAAGCAAACTTCACACTACTCAAGACTGGTGTGGTATCCTTCAAGGCCCCTGAGTCAGAGGAAACCACAACCCAAGCTGCGGAAGCCCTTACAAATGCCTTCTATGAACACCTCCAGGACTGCATGGATCAGGCAATCCCAAATAAAACCAAGACTCTTTCCACAAAGGGCAAGCGTCCAGTCTGGTGGACCCCAGCCATTAACAAACTTTACAATAAGAGGAGAAAGCTATTACATGATAGAACAAAATCCATAAAAGGGAAGTCACCCTGATCATTATTAGTAAAAATCGAGCACTCATAAAATCAACTAAGGCCAATTTTGAGAGAAAAATTGCCATGGATTCAAAGGACAATCATAAGGCCTTTTTCAGCTATGTTAGGAACCTGGGTGGAAACTCACAGATATGCTCAGAATTAGTCCAAAATGATACAAAAATCACTGAACCCACAGACATTGCCAACATACTGGCAGACAGGTTCAGTGCAAACTTCACCCCTCTCCCCCCCTAAAGGAGAGATAACTATCCCAGCCGAGTGTAGCCTCCCGGACATCTCAAATGCGCAGGTGAAAGCTGCTCTCTCTAAAGCTAAAAACACAGCATCAATGGGACCGGATGGTGTCCCTGGCTGTGTGCTACACGAGCTAAATGAGGAATTAAACCCGCACATAAGGCAGCTGTTTAATCTCAGCCTTACCACAGGATACGTGCCCAAGGAGTGGCGTGCGCAACTGTGGTCCCACTCCACAAAGGTGGCCTCTACGGACCCTGGTAATTACCGCCCATAAGCTTAACAAGTCTAGTCTGCAAAGCTATGGAGAGGATCATAATGGAGCTCATAAACAAAGATATAGGGGACTTGCAGACATTGGACCCGACCCAGTTTGGCTTTGTCAAGGGAAGATCATGCCTTTTGAACTTGGGCAGCTGCATGGACATAGTCACCAAGGCCATTGATGAGGGAAAGGCAGTCCATACAGCCTACCTTGACCTTGCAAAGGCTTTCGACACAATACCCCACTCGGGTATTGTAGAAAAACTTACCAGCTTAAATGTAAACCCATATGTCACAAGATGGGTTGCAAACTGGCTTAAGGACAGAACCCACAGGGTTAGAGTTGCTGGCTGTGTCAGACTCCAAGCCGGTCACAAGTGGTGTCCCACAGGGCTCGGTCCTTGGCCCCTATTGTTTGGCATCTACTTCTCAGAAGTACAGGCCAACATGGGAGGACTTTGGCTGACAAAGTTTGCAGATGACTGCAAACTGGGCCATAGTGGAAAGTGCATCGGACACGGATATCCTTCAGAAGGGACTCACGGAAACAGATAGCTGGTGCCAGAGCCATGGCCTGAAGTTAAACGCCAAAAATGTATAGTCATACCCTTCGGGAAAAACAAGGTAACCCCAAGCTACCATATAGGTGGCAATCCACTAAGCACAGAAGAGGTTATCAGGGACCTGGGGACCCAGGTTGACAGTGGCCTTTCTTTTGACACTCACATTGCTAAAGTGGTTAGAAAGACCTTCTACATTGCCCACCTGATCCTGAAGGGATTCACATCCAGATCTAGTGAGGTCATTGTTCCCCTGTACTCTTCACTTATCAGACCAATGATCGAGTACAATGCCCCATTCGGGATGTATCTCACCCGACATCTGCAGCAATTGGAGAGACCCCAAAAGTTCCTCAC
The DNA here is from genome assembly GCF_019279795.1 of Protopterus annectens. Taxonomy (NCBI): domain Eukaryota; kingdom Metazoa; phylum Chordata; order Ceratodontiformes; family Protopteridae; genus Protopterus; species Protopterus annectens. The sequence goes on from NC_056740.1 coordinate 450,499,976, forward strand.
CAAAAGGATAAAGGGACTCCAAAATCTGTCATATGCTGCCAGATTGAAGAAACTCCAGCTCTATTCAGTCGCATACCGTCTGCTCAGAGGTGACATGTGCCTGACATACAAGGCCATGTCCAACCCGGAATTAATGGACATGCTCCACCTCAAAAATCCAAATCCACCAAAACCACTAGAGCAAGCGACTTAAACCTTAGCACGGATATAAATAGGACGTGCTGGAGGGATAGATTTATCACTCAGAGACTCCCTATGCTGTGGAATAAAATCCCGGTCCATGTGAGGCAGAGCACCTCGCTGACTCTGTTCAAGAGAAATCTAGACCTGTGGATGGGAGATCGTAGGTTTACCCCGGGAATCATCTCTGGGTCACTGCTGGACAGAGGCACAACAAACTAATGGGCACAGTATTTTTTCATATAAGGGGTGGCGTAAGCCACAATAATTTGGGCTAGGCTTATAAATGCCTTAGGGCAGATAGCCTAGTATAAACCTGTGAACCTGTGAAAGTAGACTGTGGGCATGGTTTAAATGACCATATACCTCTGAAGCCTATTTTAAAGAAGAGCCACTTTTTCGATGAAAGTTTTTCATATGTGTTTATACTTTAAGTATTAGTTTTTAATATATGCATTTTTTAATATATATATATATATATATATATATATTTTTTTAATACTTTTAATAAAGCTTCATGTGCATTTTCAATACATTATTATGTATGCTTTTATATTTGTACCACTTTCTTTAAGGAAATGTGTTTATGTGGCTTTAAGTAAAAATATCATGTGACCAGTCACTGGCTGTTTTGCAGCACTTCTAGAGTATAAAATGATGCTTAAATGAAACATTGTTACACCTGACGAATTGGGGTACACACCTATGAAAGCGCTAGTGTTGTTTCGTGTTTGGATGTAGTCTGTCCTGGAATAAACTACTTTGAAACTGGAATCTGCAGCCTGCTCTTGGTCCTTTTTTGGTTTGTTTACATTTGGACTAAATTAGTTTTTTGGGCCTGGAGACGTGCATTTGGTGGTAGCTATTTTTCTGATTCTCACTATTTTATGCATGTTCACCACATAAAAGTTATTTTGAAAGCTGTATTTTATGATAATCCTTAACTTGCTAAATACAAATGCCTGAGCCAGCAGCAGGGATTTTTTTACTCTATTTCTTCCTCCTCCAGTATTATTGCAGTAGCTTGCACATGGTACTGGATATTATTTTTTTACTCTAGTCCCTATAGCACTATGATTGGTCACCAGAAGTCTTGAATTTTAAATCTTCCCTATAGAATCTCTTCCCTACTTAAATACATTTTGTTTCAGTTTTTCCATTGTTCTGTTTCACCATAGTCCCCTTATTATATAAATTTATTTAGGCTCCCAGCTACCCATACCAAGGCTGTCTCACTATATCTACAGTAACAAGTGTTGTAGCTTAATGGACAAATTAATTTATTATTAAGCAGCCAATAGTTCAGTGCAATTGATTGTTTTTACTTGCACATACCTGGAATTTGGCTCTTCCCACTCCATTTGCTACCCTTGGGCTCACTGCGCTCCCCTACCCTATCCACATTTCCACTCATCCCAGGCTCCTGACCTTTATACCTAACTAGCCAATCCCGCATGCTTCACTCTCACACCAACCTCATTTCTTTATAGCCACTCCTCTTCTCACTGCCTTCAATCCATATCACCATCTGCCTTCATATCACCTCACTCACACAATACCCAAATTGTACAATCTGTTCAGGCTAATACCCCTACCTAATCCCCCCACTGTAACCACAACCTACATAAAGTATAGCCACACCTTACTCCCTACTCACTCCTGTAAAGATACCTACTAAAAATTCACAGTAATGCATTAACACTTTGTTAGAGCCAAATGTGACCCCTAACCTTCACATCAATAATAAGCCTTGCCATCATGTCATACTTAAATTCATACTACTACACTAGCAACTTAACATTTCAGACTAAATCCCCTACCTGCCCAACCCATTCACAAGACAAACCAGCCTTTTCAGTAATATCTCCTTCTGTCTACATCTCACATCTTGACCTTGCCATGCTCAAAGTCACCCTACATCAGCTAAACAACCACTTTTCCTCAAAATATAACACATCTATAATCAAATGCCTAAACACTATAATCCAAATAGCATCCCAAATCATCTCCATTAGTGGAGACGTGCACCCAAACCCTGGTCCTACAAACAATAGCAGCCCCCCCTGCTACCAAACAAATAATATTCTAACCTCCCCCAGGAAATCAACAGATCTCCTTATACTCGATATAAACATAAGGACCACAAAATCCCAGAGCTACACACAATTTGGCTCTGTACTCCTCCGACATAGTCCTTCTCACAGAGGCCTGGCTAAAACCACTAAACAATAATAATGACTTTGTTCCACATGGTTACAATGTTCTTAGACAAGACAGAATGTCCAAAAGAGGCGGAGTCATTGCTCTTCTGTTCAAAAACCACCTGATTACTGAAATGTCAGTCAGGGAACAACCTAAGTTCAGTAATGTGAAAACCATGTTCACTAAGATGTAAACCAACTAAAAAAAACATGCATATAGTTGGTACCTATGTAACCCCCCCCCCTTCCTGGCAATAACATTCACACAGTAGAATCCATTCTAGACTGGGCATCCCAAAAATTTCACCAAGAAACAATCATACTAGGTGACATTAATATCATCTGGTCCTCCTGTAACTCACTCCACCCCACTAACCATATTAACCTATAGGTTTCGCTCATGTAATCAGAATAACAACACGGGTAGATAAAGCATCCAAAAAGGAGTGAAACCATATAGGTTAATGTGGTTAGTGGGGTGGAGTGAGTGAAACTGTAGAGATTAATGTGGTTAGTGGGGTGGAGTGAGTTACAGGAGGACCAGTATTAATGTCGCCTAGTATGATTGTTATCGACTGGTCCTCCTGTAACTCACTCCACTCATCTATTCAGAATAACAACACGGGTAGATAAAGCATCAAAAAAGGAGTCCATCCTAGACTGGATCCTTACTATCAGACCATCTCAATCCTACCTCTCAGGCTTCCTCCCAGACACCACAAAAACAAGCACCTCCAACTCTCCAAAATAGTAACTTTGAATACACAAATACTGGAACACAACACGAACAGTAAACTGTTTGATGAATCTTTTTAATTCTGTTACCTCGGCCTTCGCCTTCTCCTGCTCCTGGAATACTGTTCGTGTTGTGTTCCAGTATTTGTGTATTCAAAGTTCCTCCCAGACACCCTCAGCAACCACCTTTATAATTAGACACCAAGTGAATCCATTAAAATCCTCCACCCTCCAACAAATCCAGTACACAAAAAAATTCAAAACCCATGATTTCATGTCTGCACTTAATCAATCCAACTAGAGATCACTCTCATGTCTCCCCCTGGAAAGTGCCATAGACTACTTCAGAATACTTTCCTAAAAATTCTCAATCATCTTGCCCCTATCAGAAGTGTCAGAACTAAATCCAACTATGCCTCCTGGCTGACCAGAGATACCCGTCTACTGCTAAAACAAAGAGATAAAGCATGGGACTTGTGGCATCAAAATAAAACTCAAACTAATAGACAGGCATACCAGGAACTAAGGAATAAAGCCAAAAAAAAATTTAGGACAGACAAAAGGAACCACTATATAGGCATTCAAACCAAACACAAAAATAACCCACAAAATTTCTGGGCTGCCATTAATAAAATCCTACAACCAGGAAAGACCAGTACTCCACCCCCTAACTTTGACACCACCACCAATAGTATTGCCACACAATTTAATGAATACTTCACCAAATCCATCCTAGTCATCACCAGTAGTAGTTCTCCCACTTCACATCCAAACCTATTTTCCGTACTAGCAGACCAAAACCTGTTCTTAGAGCCTGTCCCAACTGGCACAATATATAAATGGGTCTATATTAAAAGACCGAAGAGGTGTTTCATCGAACACCTCTTGGTCGACACATAAAGAGCAAGTGCACTAAAGCGCAAACGCTCAAAACAGCGATTGCTTTCCCTGGGAAAGAAATTGCTAGCACACAATCGCACACACACACACACACACACACACACACACACACACACACACACACACACACACACACACACTCACACTTTCAAGCTTAACAACGTGGGGGGCTTTACCCCCACACACCCCCAACATGGGGGGCTGTGCTCCCTACACCCCCATAACTAAATATACCAACTCTGAGATCGCACTGCAGTGAGGAAAGTGGCAAACACACGGGGATGGCCAAACAATTCCTTTCCCAAGGAAATAAATTGATATTTTGAGCTTTCGCGCTTTAGTGCGTTTGCTCTTTATGTGTGTTAGAGATGTTCAATAAAATGCATCTTCGGTCTTTTAATATAGACCCTATATAAATACCTAAATAGGCTTAAACCCACAACCCTGGTCACCGACAAATTACTTGCAGAATATCTGAAGATCCCAGCCAAAGCTATCTCTTTGCCAGCCTCCATGCTCATTAATAGCTCTGTATCAGAACAACTCGTTCCTTCTCTGTGGAAACTTTCACATATAATACCACTCCACAAAGCAGGTAACTCTGTGGAACTATCTACTTACCTTCCAACTGCCATTCTATCCACCTTATCTAAAATCCTCAAAATGTATACATTCCCAAATAATGCACTATCTTCTCACTAATAAACTGCTAGCCAACACCCAGCACAAATTCTCCCCCAATCACAGTACTACCACAGCCCTTATTAGCTTTACTAACATAGTAAACCAACATCAAAACAATGTCACTGTATTCCTAACTCTGTCCAAGGCCTTCGGTAGTGTCTCCCATCCCAAACTCCTTTCTGCTCTCTCCGATCTTAGTCTCAGCTACTTCACACTAGTGTGGTTTCAAGACTGTCTAACCAACCGCCAGCAAGCAGTAAAATGGCAAACCTCCTTATCTCCCCTCCTACCTGTCATCCTAGGGGTCCCCCAAGGAGCCATTCTTGGACCTCTTCTTTTCAACATATTCACCAACCAGCTCCACAAAACTACCTGGCTTGCCACTCTAGTCCAGTACGCCGATGACTCCACTCTTATCTGCTCCGCCCCATCACTCCCTCAATTCCAGGAATTGACACAAGAGTCCTTTACCACTGTTGAAAGCTGGTTAGCCAAGTCTCAACTAATACTTAACCCCAGTAAACACAGCTAATGATATTCTGTCCCAATAGAGGCTTAAACCCCATACCACCACTCACAATATTTTCAGCCAGTAACAGCCCTATCACACCTGTCCAAAACACCAAACGTCTAGGGGTTATCATAGATCACAACATGAAATTTGATAAGCACTTTGCACAGACAATAAAGAAAGTCTATAAAAAATTTGGAACCCTATACAGATCCAAAAAGTAGCTTACCAATGACAGTAAAACCACCATCACAAGAACCTACCTACTGTCCACACTCCTCTATGCCTCCCCATATTCATCAACCTAAACAAAGCAGACTTTAACAAACTAAACACTTGCTACAATAAAATAGCTAGGTTTGCTACTGACACACCCTTCAGGACATATCACTGCATAGTAATCACTCAACTATCCTGGCTAGAATTACCCAACCTGCTCACATGTGATCAGCTTAGAATAGCCCACTAAATTCTATATTATCCCGATAGCGTTCCTGGTCTTCAAGGTCTACTTAATATCTACTCTAACAAATGCCTATTAAGACCCACCAATAAAGCACTGGCTGTCATAGGCAAAAGCAACAATATCTCTGGGGACTCCTTGTTTTCCATTTCTGTTGCAAAAGCATGGAATACCATCCCGTAGATATAGGACCACTGAAAACAAATCTAATTTTACAAAACTCCTCCAGTGCTATTTACCTACTTCTTGTTGATGTAATTGTTTTGACCCTGGGTAGTCATACTTTAAACTGCTATGAAAGCTTGCATCAACTCCTTCTTACTCAGTCAATATGTGTTTACTGAACAAGTAAAACAAAAGCGCACAGCAGTGTGTAGAATCCCAGGACACAAACTTTAATGAAAATAAGTGTTTTCATCGGGTACAAGAACCAAACTTCTTCAGTTCCAGGTACAAGAACAAAACTTCTTCAGTTCCAGGTACAAGTACCAAACTTCTTCAGTTCCATGTACAAGAACCAAACTTCTTCAGTTTGTGCCCTGGGATTCTACACACTGCTGTGCTTCTTTGTTTTACTAGTTTTGGTTGCTGCTTTTTGTGGTTCTTGCTTACTGAACCTGCCGCTGATGAATGTAACCACATGACTGAACAAAATGTCTTTTCAACTGTATTGCTTATTGCAACACACTGTGCTCCTTATAGTATATTCACTTTTTGTTTCTTATTTGACCTTGAAACTGTACCTTGACTGTGTACTGTACTTTATTAACATGTGGATTATATTTACTGTATTTGCTGTACTAATCTTTGTGGAGCTTTTCTCCCCAGGCCTTCAATGAAAAAAGGATCCATGCCCAGTCAGACTTTCCCGGTAAACAAACGTAAAATAAATTTGAGGACCAAAAAAATTCAACCAATATAAACCTAATGATGTATATATAACCTGTCATGCAATCAGTTGTTCCTTGTTTGATGGGAAACCTCATTCAAACTTCCCACTTGTTAACCCAATTAAAAAATGTTCTTAAATCTATTGTTATTGCTTCAGCTTCAAATAATACATCACATATTTAAGATTAACCATATTTTAATAAAGAAATGAGAATTAATATAAAAAGCAATTCTTTGAAATCAAAACAAATGCAATCTTTCTGTTACTGTAGTACAAAATATTAATAGTTATTTACAGCTGAAAATATTCAGCGTTTTATAACTATTCTCTTATTACATTTATTTTTGTCTTCTATAAATTATTAATGTAGATTAAATAATGATAAAAGCAGAACCACTTTGAAATCAAATTTAAGAATTGGAGGAGCTATTCTTAGCCACATTTACTTATTTTCATGTTCGATATATACAACCGCTCCTCAAACTACTTAAATGATTAATAAACATTAGCTTGTCTTATGTGAATCTTAAAAAATACCAAAGTCAATGTTAATTAAAACACCTTATGATTGTAATACAATCTGTCTCATAAAATTTAAATAGAACGAGTTTAAAAAATCTATTAGACCAACACCACTTCAGTATAAAACAGTAATATACAATGTTATAAACTAATATTCATATTCATAATTATATTTTATTGAACTTATGATTTAAGAAATTACCTGTAAGATACTTATTCATTTACAACTTATAAAGGAAAATGTATTTTATATGTTGTTGTGTCTTTCGGCTTTTCCCTGTTAGGGGTCGCCACAGCGGAACTCCGGTCCGCTAATGATTGGCAGATAGATTTTTACGTGCCGAGTTGCCAGCCCTGACGCACAACCTTCAACGAAGGTACGCTCATTCACACATGTCTCCACGCAGAAGACGCTCTAGCTGAGAATCAAAGTGGAGAGCATCTTACTGTGAGGCGACAACGCTACCGCAGCACCACCACTGCAGTAGTAAAAATGTATTTTATATGTAATTCCTAAAATGTCGAATCTTAAAAGATATAGTGTAAGTAATAACCATTCTTAAACATTGTATGTCAATAATGCAGTAGCTTCTTGAAAACATATATTTATATTCTAGTCATTTATATTAATATAATAATTAATTATTAACATTTCTTTATAAGACTGACAGATGATTTCTGGTGAGGTAGGGTACAATGGAAGTGTGGGGATTAGGAGAGAGTTGTAGAATTTGTACATCTCAGATAATCACTGGATTTTTTTAGCAGGTTTTCTCTGTGATTCATCATGTCTGTCTAGATAGGCACTCCAAATTCAAGCTGAAGTTACAAGCCAGTATAACCTGAGAAGAATAGCTCTCACATAGCACAGAACGAGTCTGATTTTATTTTGGCATTTTTACAGAGTAGCAGGATTTACCTTCACTGAAAATTTCCTGAGTTTACATGTATCTGTTGTTTACAAGGATGTGATGTACGTAGCAAACAGGCTTTCAGGTTACCGTCACTTGCTCTTTTAGTGCTATCACTTCAGCATGCTTCTGAGCATGTGTGTGTGTGTGTTTACCCTTTCAGGGATATCTTGTTTCATTCTGTGCATCTGATTTGTACCTGAAATCTGAAATTTGGGTTATGGTGAACAGGGTTACTGAGCTTTGTAATTTTAGAAAAAATTGATTTTGTAAGCTGTATGAGGATGAATATGACTGCTGTATATGTCTACACACATACCCAACCACACACAGTGACTCGCGCACAGAACACACACCAGTGCAAAAGCACACGCACCACATTCACAAGGATGAGTGTGCATGCCATGTATGTCCACACTTAAACAAAAGCACACACACTGACTCGCACATGCAATGCACACCATTACAAAAGCACACTCAAACATAACACAACACGCACATCCCACAGTCACGTATACACTGACGCGTATGCATATGCGCTTGCACACACCAACGTTTACACACTTGGATGTTCACTCAAACATAGCCCTGACATGCACACCTTCACCCACACTTGACTCACACGTGACACCCAGTGATGACAAGCATACACTCAGATGATATGCACATTCACTCCACTGTGACATACAATCACACATATATACACACACATTCACATGACGTACCCACAAACACTCACACATGACACTTTCACATCAGAAATACACACCACATTCACATAAACATTTGTGCTTGCACACACACACACACACACACACACACACACACACACACACACCCATATAGAGATGAACACACATTCTGTGCGCTGACTCTCGTGAAGCAGGCACACACACACACACACACACACACACACACACACACACACACACACTCACTTCCTCACTCATAGATGATATGCATGTGACATACACACTTAGATGACATGCACACACAATGGTATGCACTCAGACATATTTTCACATCACACACACAGAGTAACATCAGACTTGGGAGTTGTAAGGTTTCCAGTTTCCTGTATGGCAACACACTGTATCATGATACTGTTGTTGAATAACAACTTTTATATTTCTCCGTGGCGACGGTTGTGGAGTTGAGGCATGGGCTGCTAGAGTCAGTGGAGAGGGATTTTACACAGGCATTCAGGAAGGCATGAGACAGGTCGATAAATGAGGGGGAGGAACAGATGGGGATAGAAATCTAAATTTGCCTAAAGTAATAAACTAAACAAGTTGGTTTTATTCTACCTTAAAACAAGTGTATTGTAAGGTAAAACATTGGCAATGCTGTCACAACACCAGTAGTAGGGTCTGCTCCTGTCACCGTTCTCACATTTGTGACTCATTTGATTTCAGCTGTGAGACAGACTGCACTTTTTTTGGCAAATATTTATGTTTTGCTCACCCTCAATCCTTCCCCATGTCTACCTTTGTTTTTTAATGGCACTGACCACACTGTACCCTATAGCATTAAATGCACTCTCTGGCTTTGCATACAACAGAAGGAGGAAACTGATACAAAATAAGGTGAAGTCCCAAGACTGGAAAAAACTCCCTTATCAGCCTCAACAAAAAGTTGAGATCCCTCATTAATTCCTCTAAAGCTAGCTATGAAAACAGAATTGCAGGTGATAGTAAAGACAACCACAAGGCCTTCTCTAGTTATGTAAAGAATCTCCATGGCAATACCCAGATTTCCTCTGAGCTACTGCACAAGGGTACCCTCTATACCGAGCCAACAGATGTTGCCAATATACTGACTGACAGATTCAGTGCCAACTCCCCCCCCCCCCAAAGGACCTATCACAATACCAGTAGATTGCCAGGCACCCAGTATTACTGCAGCACAGGCTAAAACAGCACTGTCCAAGGCCAACAATACAGCTTCTATGGGACCTGACAACATCTCTGGCTGTGTTCTACATGAACTACAGAGTGAACTGGCACCTCACCTGTGTGCCCTGTTCAATCACAGCCTCACCTCAGGCTTTGTCCCTACTGAATGGCACACTGCTACAGTCATCCCTCTGCACAAAGGAGGAATGACTACAGACCCTGGAAACTATTGCCCCATTAGCCTGACGTCTGATATGCAAAGCTATGGAACGCATCATCATGGGGCCTAATAAACAAGGATATAGGGAATCTCCATACTCTGGAACCCACACAGTTTGGTTTTGTGAAAGGTAGATCATGCCTGCTCAACTTGGTTGACTTCTTCAAGTCGGTCACCAGAGCTGTGGATGAAGGCAAGGTGGTTCATACAGCCTACCTTGATCTGGCCAAGGCCTTTGATACCATTCCCCACTCAGGAATCATAGAAAACTCACTAATCTAGGCATCAATCCCTATATCACTAGGTGGGTTGCAAACTGGCTCACAGATAGAACCTACAGTGTAAAAGTAGCTGACTGCAAGTCAGACTGCCGACCAGTCACGAGTGGAGTCCCACAGGGATCGGTCCTGGGTCCTCTCCTGTTTGGTATCTACTTCTCAGAAGTCCAGTCCAACACGAAGGGACTCTGGCTGATAAAGTTCACAGACAATTGCAAGTTGGGAGCCATTATTAACTCCCCAAGTGATGTTGACATTCTACAGAAAGGCCTCACTGAGACCAGTGACTGGTGTCAGAACCATGGCCTTAAGCTCAGTGTCAAAAAATGTGTCATCATCCCCTTTGGGAAAAACCCAGTTCCCATGAGCTACCACATCGATGGTAGTCCACTGAACACAGAAGGCATTATAAGTGATCTGGGAACACAGGTTGATAACAACCTCTCTTTTGACCACCACACGGCCACTGTTGTCAGAAGGTCCTTCTATGTGGCACACCTCATTAATATTTATTTATTTTATTTTTATTTTATTTTACATTTATTGACCGAGATGGTCCAACTGGATACATGTCCATTTTCAGCTGAGGCCCGGGGAGAAAAGCTCCAACATAGTCACAATTACAGATTGTTGCATGTAGTAAAGCATATGAGAGGAAAAAAATCAATTTACATACTGCTACAAAACACCCTAGCTATAGCAACCACAAAATACGAAAGTTCTCATTCAGATTTTTAAAACATGCTAGCTTAAAAATAAGACAATTATAGATTTTGAGTTTAGTTTCTATATATGGTTCTTGTTTGGGGTTACAGGTCCCTTCTCTAGGTTGTCCATTTAGAAAAGATTTAAGGGCTTCCGTTTATGGTCAGAAATAAGTCAAGGAAATATAGAGTTAGATCATTTGAGAATAAAAGGTTAAAACTTTTAAACTTGGATAATCCAGAGGAAAAGTATGACCTTGATTTAACGAAGAGGAGCTAATCTGGGTTAGAGCATTGGCAAAGCCAGTGTGACTTAGGGTTTTGGGTTCAGGAAGAAAGAGGTCATTGTTTCCTTCTACTCTTCCCTCATTAGGCCAATCATCGAGTACAGTGCCCCATTTGGTTGTGTACCTCACTAGGTACCTGCAACAACTGGAGAGCCCACAAAAGTACCTCACAAAGAGGATCCTAGGCCAAAAACACTTGTTCTATATGGACAGACTCAAAAAACTCCCAACTATTCTCTGTCTCATATCGCCTACTTAATGGTGATCTCTGTTTGACTTACAAAGCCATGTCTGACCCAGCTCTGTTAGAAATGCTACATCTAAGAAATCCTAATCCCTCCATACCACATGCTCCAGTGACCTCAACCTCATTACCACAATCAACAGAACGTGCTTGAGAGACAGGTTCATAAGAGAGAGACTGCCCATGCTATGGAATAAACTTCCCGTACATGTCAAACAGAGCACCTCACTGGCCCTCTTCAAGAGAAATCCTGATGAGTGGATGGGAAATAAAAAATTCACACCAGGGATTACTCCAGTGGCTGTACTCAACTGAGGCACTGGAAACTAAGGTCAGGTGGCACGTTGCCAGGGTACTCCTATGGGCTAGGCTTGTAAAGGCTCCAGGGCCATTAGCCTAGTACACACCTATGAACCTATGTGCATGTAGCCACATCTTTCAAGATGCTTTGTTCTACCGCTGTATCACCTGCAGCTATTTGGGATTCAAGATGCATGAGTGAAACGTGGGCAGCTGGGTGTGGGCAACATGAAAGCCTTCCTCTTCATGAAGGAGACTTTTATCTTGCAAATCAGTTTTCTAGAAGCATTTTTACAATAGTCTTCTGTCTGTATTGTACTGCCATCATGTAGTCCTACATGTTTGCATGCTTGTATACTTTGATGCATGCATTCATAACACATGAACTTGTACATACATACATACATACATACATACTTACATACATACTTACATACATACATACATACATAGGATCATAAGAAGTTACTAGGCTATTGACCCTGAGGCTCTTATAAGCCTAGCCAAGAGTTTAGCCCATGCATAGATGAATCAGCACCCGATGCCCCTGTCCAGCAGGGACACGAGTGGAATCCCAGGGATGTATTTAATGTTTAACATCCAGTTGTCCAGGTTGAGCTTAAAAAGGGGTAAAGACTTACTCTGCTTGACATGGATAGGGAGTCTATTCCATAGATTGGGGAGTCTCTGGGACACAAATCTGTCCTGCCAGCAAGTCCTACTGATGTCACAGATCAGGTTGAGGCCGCGTGTGAGGGTTACTCGAGTGGAGCTTGACTTGCAGATATGCAGCAGTCCCATCATGCTGGGTCCAAGATCGCCTTGTATACCAGACAGAGGTTCCCTTTGAGGAGTCTGTATTTATTTATTTATTTTTTATTTATTTATTTATTTATTTATTTTTATTTATCATTTGTTGACCGGGAATGTCCAACTAGGTTCCACAGAGCCTGTTTTCAGCGGAGGCCCGGGGAGAAATGCTCCAGATGAATGAAACAGAGTAGAGGGATAGGGCTTTTAGCCTATCTGTCTATGGTAAATTTTTGAGGCCCTGGATTCTCCTGGTGAGGAACCTCTGTGGTCTCTCCAGCTGTTGCATGTGCTTTGCAAGGTACATGCCGAAAGGGGCATTGTACTCAATAATGGACCTTATAACAGAAGAATACAGGGATATTATGACCTCCTTGTCACTGGATGAGATACCCTTACTTATGAGGTGGGCCATGTAGAAAGCTTTCCATACAATGGAAGCAACATGGTGGTCAAAGTCAGGCTGCTATCAATCTGGGTACCCAAATCCCTCATGACTGATTGCGTGCTTAGGACATTGTTATTAATCTGATAATTTGTGGGGATATCTCTCTCCCCAAAGGAGATGATGATGCATTTTTTTGTATTCAGCTTGAGGCCATGTTTCTGGCACCAGTTATTTGTTTGGGTGAGACCCTGTTGGAGGATGTCCACGTCACTAGTGGAACTGATGACAGCTCCCAACTTCAGTCATCTGCAAACTTGGTCAGCCATAGCCCACTGATTTTGCCCTGTACCTCAGAAACGTATATCCCAAATAAGAGAGGCCCCACAACTGAACCCTGGGTACGCCACTCGATACGGGTCTACTGGTTGAGGTGGCTTTTCCTATTTTGACTAGGTGGATTCTATCAGTGAGCCATTTGGCTACCCATCTGGTAACATACGGACTGATGCCTAGTTGAGAGAGTTTATCTCTTATGCCCGAGTGGGTAGTAGTGTTGAAAGGTTTGGCTGGTCAAGGTAGGTGGTGTGCACTGTCTTCCCCTCATCCATGGCTTTAGTGACTGTCTCAAAAAAGTTGATCAAATTTAACAGACATGACCTCCCCTTGACGAAGCCAAACTGTGTGGGATTGAGTGTTTGGAGGTTGCCAATGTCCTTGTTAATGAGTTCCTTGATAATCCATTCCATGACCTTGCAGATCAGGCTAGTTAGGCTAATGGATCTATAATTTCCCAGATCAGCGGACGCTCCACCTTTGTGCAAAGGGATGACAGTGGCTGTCCTCCACTCAGCTGGGACAAAGCTGGTACTCAGGCTTTGGTTGAATAGGGCGCCTAATGGTGCTGCAAGTTCCTGCCTGAGTTCATGTAGGATGCAGCCTGGGATGTTATCAGGTCCCATGGAGGCTGTATTTTTTGCCTTTGAGAGAGCAGTGATGACCTGTTCCCTAGATATGAGGAGAAGGGGGCAGGTACTGGGAATGCCCTGATTTACTGATGGGGGACAGAGGGGTGAAATTTTCACTGAATCTGTCAGCCAGCAAGTTTGCTATATCTACAGCATTTGTCATACCTCCCAACCATACTGAATTACTCGTTTTTTACTGAGTTTTGGGGTCCAAAAAATAGGGTGCCATAATTCCCAATTGGCACCCCTTCATTTCTGTCTTTTTCCTAGCTTTTTTTATTTTTAATTTTTGTTCCCGGTTTTGAGCTGATGTCATCATGTGCACAATGACGTTAGTTCCATCAGGACTACCAGCCTGTCAGAATTGAGCTCAAGGGCTCAGTGCACACATTTCAGACTTTGAATGGATGTATGCATTTCTGCTGTATCTGTGACCGGGAAACAGTATTCAAATATGGATCTATTCTGCTGTTCTCAAGTCCAGGGTGAACGAAGTATGTGTGTGTGTGTGTGTGTGTGTGTGTGTGTGTAAATGCCCCAATTTAATACACCTGGTGGCTACAGGTACTCAGGCCCAAACCCTGTACCTTCGGTTCAAGGTAAAAAGAGCCTAAAGTCCCTAGCCACTACCACTTGTTAATTTATGCCTCATATTTTTGATCTGTTCCTCATAAAATCTGTGGTTTTCAGGATTTTTGTGGCAAATCACTAAAGGATTTTATTCACTAAATAATGCCAGGCATTTGAATTTCAGACTTCATATTCTTCAGAAAATAAATGGTAACACAAAATCTTTTATTCTATCAATTTTCTAAGTTTATAAGATCAGTATTGTTTTCATGATTGTGGCAAATCACTGAAGGATTGACTTCACTAAATAATGACAGGCATTTGAACTTCAGACTTCATATTCTTCAGAAAATAAATGGTAACACAAAACATTTTTATCCTAGCAATTTTCTTAGTTTATAAGATCAGTATTTGAAATTTGACCTTATTTTTGTGGCTGTATTCCCCCATTATTGGCTTTGTCCAGGTTTTTTGTGCTAAGAGGTTGAGACCTATGGTGAAAAGTGAGAACTGAATTCACTAAAAGATAGCCATTTAAGTTTCAGTCTTCCTATCCTATATTTCAAGAATCTGCTGATTTGGCATAGTGGTATGTTGCTCTGACTGTAGTTCACAGGGTCCTGGGTTCAAGACTTGGCAGTGAAATGCATCATGGTAACACAACATTTTATTCTAGCAACTTTCCAAAATGTTTGTTCCCCCCCCAAAAAAAAAAAATGAAATTGAAAATAAGTGTGAGAAGCTGTGCAAGATGCCTATGACTTGCACTACTGTATATATATATATATATATATATATATATATATATATATATATATATATATATATAGTGTGTGGGTGTGAAAGTAGACTTTTATAATGGACATGTTCTGAATTGGGCAGTTTTGTCATTATTGGTTCATGCATTTTGTTTCATTGCCTACTGGAAAAATGTTCAAACAATAAATTTAAAATGCGCTCTAACAAGTGTGCTGTATTATACAATGAATATAATTTAATAAAGTCAGGAAGGTATGTCAAAGAACTCGTGCATGTTTCTTGTTTTGTGTGCAAGGGGCCAGTGATTTGAAAACAGCCCAAAGGTAATCTTTATTCACCACTGGTCAGATGCATTTTCTTTGGATGTGGTGTGGGTTTCAATGCTGTTTCAATGAATGTGAGTTTCAAGGGCAGAGAAGTTTTAATGCCAAGTCTGTTTTCATTGTGAGACAGTATTGCTTTGTTTAGCAGATGTGTATTAATGTTTGTGCATTGTGCTGTAAAATGTAAAAATAAAATCCAAATCATTGTAGAAGTAAAGCAGTATGCACACATTAGTGTTTATGGTAATTGGGGCGAAATAGACTGGTAGTGGGACATTAGAATGGCTGCAGGCGGACTATGGTGCCATATTTTGGTTGTTTGTTCTTCAGTCTGCATTTGAAAGTTGGTATCCCACAATTCCATTGGAGTGGGTGGGGTTACATAATTATGTATGCAAATTTGATGTTAATCAGCATACAGATTTGTACCTATTTTTCATGGGCCTTGTCCAGATTTTTCATGTTTCCAGGTTGAGAGGTATGGCATTTGTATATGTAGTGTCCTTGACCACCAGTTCTGAACAGATCTGGGTGCTACCTTTGAGATTACGGACATATGTGAAGAAGGCCTTATGATTGTCTCTACTAGATGTGGCCAATTTGGACTCGAAGTTTGCTTTGGAGGATTTCACTAGTGCTCTTATTTGCTTGTTTAGGCTAAGGAGAGATTGCTTCCAATTGGACACCTGCTCCTTCTTGGTCCTGGACAGCAATATTTTTCTTTTGTTGTAGTGTTTATTTATTGCAGATGTCCACCAGACAGGTTTACTCTTCCTTGCGGAGGATGATTTAGTCCTGTCAGCTATTCCTGATTCTATGCATCTATATAAATGTTCATATAGTAATTTGGTATAGTATTTGATACTGGTTCCTAGAGTGGGGTGGGGGCTGTGAAGCTGTTTGTACCATCCCTCAGGAGGCTGTAATCAGCTTTGAAGAAGTTTTTTTTGATTGACCATAGCTAGAGGGGGGTCAGGGGGAGACGGTGACTTTGAACGTGACCATTTTATGGTCAGATCTTACAAGGGAGGATGATACAGCATGGGTTACTCATGTTGGTTAATACCAAGTCCAAGATATTATCACCTCTTGTGGGTGAATCGACTAGCTGTTCCAAAGCATTTGCACTGACAAAATTGAGGAATCTCTGGGCATTTGTGTTCTGGCAAGAGTAGTTCTTCCAGTCTATGTTTGGGTAGTTAAAGACACCCAGGATCAGGGTAAAGGGTTGAATCTTGATAGAATGGAAGAGGTCTAGATAGGCAGTTTGGGCATCTTGGTTCAGATTTGGGGACCAGTAGCTAGCTATGATTTGTATAGGGGTCTTGTCAATAGTTAACTGCACCTGGAGTGTCTCCTGTCCGTCATACTGTTTGACCAGCCTGGAAGTGTGTATGTCTTTAATATATATTGAAACTCCACCTCCTTTAGCTCTATTACCCACAGTTTGGGATCTGAATGTATGATAGGATGAGTAACCAGGTAAGGCTGGGGTGATCTCTGCAGCTTTGAACCAGGTTTCTGTGACTGCATAGATGTCAGTATTTTCCAGGGTTAGGAATGCTTGCAATGAGTGCAGTTTCATGTTTAGACTCCTAGTGTTTAGCAGCATGACCTTTAATTTGTGTTTTGTTGAAATTTTTATGTTGGTAGTTTTAACCTCATCAGTTTTCCTAAAAAAAGGTACTATAGGGGAGGCAAGAGCCTTTGCCAGAATCCTGAAGCCCAGGTGAGACAGTTGCAGGCCGTCTCTGGCAAAACATCATGGTCTGTCGATCATATCTTCCCAGTCTGTCAGGTACTGGATCCCTCTGGAATGACACCAGAAACTAAGCCAATTGTTAGTCAATCATTTTCTGTTTGTATTCATGCATCATTCTGGGTGACGGTAGAATGGTGCTTAAGGCTAGGGACATACCTGCCTGGGACACATATTCAGTAAGTTTAATCATGTCTCTCTTCATGTAGTCCAGGGAGGTACGTCTCAAGTAATTCACACCAACATGGACTATGACAGAGTCATAACAGTACCTGTTGTTGAGAGACTTGAGTGTGTGTGTGATATGGCGGATTCTGGCCCCTGACAGACAGCTGACCGTGACTTTCTCCTTATCTAGCCTGGTGAGGGGCACATCTGTGTGTCTCTCAATGGAGTCACCTATGACTAATATGTTGGGTTTATGGTTAAGCCTTAGTGTTTATGAGACAGAGATGTGTGAACTGAGTGGTGTGTGGTGTGGAGGGCTGTGTAGATCACGTGTGTTTTTGCCTCAGAGGTTTTTGCCTTGGAGGTCTTTGTTTGGGTGTGTTTTTGTTGAGGACCTCCACATATGTGGGTGTGTGTTGTGTAGATGTGGATGGTGTTTGATGTGTAGTGATTGTGTTGATAACCTTCTCAGTGTCAGGTATACTGTCTTGTGAGGAAGAGAGCTTGGACTCTAGGTTCCTAATGTAATTGCATCTCTCGCAAATTGTGTTCCTAGGTGGTGGTGGCACGTGGTTATCTGTTTACATAAGGCAGTTGCTACACTGTCTCAGGATGCCCATATTAACCAGACTGGTTGGAGAGACTGTAGGAAATTGTCCATCCATATTTGTCAGAGTCTGAGAGAGAAGGCCAGGGAGAGCTAAGTGGTTAGCCTAAAGCCCAAGTGCTTAAACCAAAACTAAGAGGCATAGAATAAAACTTACAATTTAAACAGGCTATAAACAAGCAGTAACAAATGCAACAGAAAATATGCAATTGAACACTTAAGCTGCAGCAATAGCAGAAAAAGCAGGGCGAAGTAATGGAGCAGGAGAAGGAAACACAAATACAGAAAAAGAAGCTGAATAAAGTGTTTTTTTTTTGTTAGTAAAGTGGTACGGGAGAGAGGAGAAACAGAAGAAAATTCAAGGTTAGGGAACTAAGGGGACTTACATGCAGACGTACATGCATCCAAGCCTGTTTGCATGTACGTACTCGCATGCATGCTTAAACATTTGTATAACTGACATGCATGCATACATCTACATTTCCATGTATCATAAATCAACATACAGGTCTGCATATACATTCATGTGTGCATACACACATAAACATGCATAACATGCATGCAGACACTGTATATACACATGCATGCTTGATACATGTGCATGTGTGTAAACACAAACACATCCACCCACAAATTTAGTAGCTTTGTTACTCTGCTCATGCTGTGGTGGGATGTACAGAAAATATTAATAGTAAAAAGTGCCCTGTCATTTGTTAGTGAAGTTGAATACAGTGCTTTCAGTGAATGGGGAAAAAAATGTTCTATGTGTTCTCTTTCAGGTGCTGTAGAAGTGTATTGCAACCTTTTGTAGTTGTGAAAATCAGTGTTACACTGTATCTTTAAGTACAAGGTCTCTCCCCTAAAGGATAAGGACTGGGTGTGCTTTTGCTGATGTCACTGCAGAAACACTCTGCAGCTCAGAATCGAAGGGTTGGACTGTAGCAAGGAGCCCTTTTTTTCTCAGCAGCAGACTCATGTCAGGAAACGGGTTTGGAAGCAGTTTACTTTGGGAGGTTAAAACAAGGAAGAAGCAGGACATTTGTGTACTTGATAAGAGGGAAAAGCGAGTACATGCAACATCCCTTCCATGTAAGAAACTGTCATAGCAGAAGGCATGGGGTAAGAACAGTTTATTGAGAGCAGTGCCTGTTGCCTGTATTTTTTGCTGAACTTGAAACATGCAGTTTCTTACAAGACTGCGTGAATCGTACTTAAGTTTTACTTCTGTGCTGCTCACCTGGCCTACTGAGTCATGCATGTATGTTTTGTAGGTGGTCAGTACCTAAGATGAACAGATTCCCTCAGTATCTGGGGTTGTTTATTCCTGGGTTTATCTTACTGTGATAGAAGACTTTCAGAAAAGAAATGGAAAAGTCTGTTAAAGGAATGAAGGTAGTATGTTCTTGTTTTGGATTAATAATGAGAAGTGAGCGGTTTATATAATGAAAGTGTAATAAACTTTGAAGAATATCTGATAATTTTTTATTGTTAGAAGCTGTTCTGATGGTACCAGTAATCATATGGAGAAGGCTTCCATCTGTTTTGGCAGTAATTCAGCTTAAGTTACAAGCTCGAGTGCTTGAGGAGAGATCTGAATGGCTGATAAGGGGAGTCTTTAACTTTTGAGAGCTTAAATGAGCTGGGTTTGATGGTAGCTTGCAGCCCTGCACATCTCCAGGCAGGAAGCAGTAACTGGGTGCACACAGACATTCAGAGGGGGACTTGTATTTCACATACTGATATTTCATGCTTTGCATAAGAAGGGGGTAACTGATGGTAGGGCATTAACAGCAAAGCACTGACCGTAAGATAGCCTTCAGTTCTGCTGCCCAGCTTCAAACCTCAAGACAGTGTGGGCAAGCAAACATATGTGTATATATAATATATGTATATATATATATATATATATATAATGTGTGTGTGTATATAAAAGAGAATTAGGCAACCGCCTAGGGTGCTGTGCTACTGTGTTTTCAAAGGCTCCCCATTTAATTATTTAATTTTTAGAGACTTGTTTATTTACTGTTAAAAATAAATAACTAAAGCACCCCTATAAGGGTAAAAGAAATATGCACCCACAGAACAGCATGCACAATGAAGGGGACAGTGCCCCAGACCTCACAACATTCAAATAGCAAGCACAAAGGCACCTGAAATGAGTTTCTACATGTTGTCATATTTGAATATCGAGGGACAGAGGCATTGCTTGGAGATTCTGAGAAAGAATATGGGGAGGTGTTGGACACTGATGAAAGAAATTTTCTTAATTTTACAATAATACCGGCAGACTGATCAGCCAGGTATGTTGAGTAACGCTTAGTTTGTGCAGACAGCTGAGATAAAAGGAATGGCATGGTGAGAAAAGTGTTGTTACTGCACAATATTGCTGGCAGTGATCGACCAGCTTTCTAATTTGTGTAGAGCAACTTGTTTCAGAATAGTTTTAAAGTGCGGCAAATTGTGAAGAGTGTGGAGGCATAACTCTGCCTCTTAGCAAATTATCTTGAAAAAGCCTAAAATAATGGGGGAAGAAAGGCCCAGCAATAGGAATAGATTTTAAATATTGCTCTTATAAACTTAAGTTGCTAGAATGTTAGTGAATATTTTCTGAAGGATATAAAGTCTGAAACTCAAATGTATGTCATTATTGAGACACTTAGTACTCAGTGATTTGACAAAAGAACACAAATTATATCAGGAACAGACTAAAAATGTGAGGCAAAAATCTGGATATTCTGTGAAAATTTGGACAGTTGAGAAGTACTTGTGGAGGTGAAATAACATTAGATCTACATCAGATGTGGTGGCCGTAACTGCTGAGTGTTGGTTGGAGTTGACTGGATGAAAGTAACCCTGTTGTCATTTTCTCAGTTTTAACAGTCATTATCTGGCTTAGTGCATTCGTGAGTTAAGATACATCTCTTGACAGGACTGCAGAGAAAAATGAAGGTCTGTCTGCTGTTTGCTTCTTATTTTGGTTTTGCAGGACTAATGGGATTATGTGAAACAGCAGGCAATATTTTAACATGTGGCAGCTGTTGGGAACAAAGCTGAAATGCATCACACAGGCATCCTTTTATCACGATCAGACATCTGAATTGCACATAGATGTGGTTATAACTGCTTGGTGGGGGTGTCTGGATTGAAAGTAACTGACCCCATTGTCACTTGCCCATTTTGTTATCTCACAAAAAATGTCATGACTGTATAAGTGAATTCTGACATGTGCTTAGTAATCACCCCTGCTGTGAACCCCACCGCGATATGCACTTAGTAATCACCCCTGCTGTGAACCTCACCGCAATATGCACTTAGTAATCACCCCTGCTGTGAACCTCACCGTGACATACACTTAGTAATCACCCCTGCTGTAAACCTCACCGTGACATGCATTTACTAATCTCCCCTTCTGTGAACCCCACCGTGACATGCACTTAGTTATTGCCCCTGCTGTGAACCTCATCGTGACATGCACTTAGTAATTGCCCCTGCTGTGAACCTCATCGTGACATGCACTTAGTAATTGCCCCTGCTGTGAACCTCATCGTGACATGCACTTAGTAATTGCCCCTGCTGTGAACCTCATCGTGACATGCACTTAGTAATTGCCCCTGCTGTGAACCTCATTGTGACATGCACTTAGTAATTGCCCCTGCTGTGAAACCCACTGTGTCATGCACTTAGTAATCACCCTTGCTGTGAACCCTGCCGTGATATGGGATTCGTAATCACCCCTGCTGTGAACCCCTCCATGACATGGGCTTGGTAATTGCCCCTGCTGTGAACCCAGCTGTGACATGGGCTTGGTAATTGCCCCTGCTGTGAACCCCACCATGACATGCACTTGGTAGTTGCCCCTGCTGTGAACCTCACCGTGACATGGGCTTAATAATCGCCACTGCTGTGAACCCTGCTGTGACATGGGCTTGAATCACCCCTGCTGTGAACCCCGCCATGAAATGCAGTTAGTAATCACCCCTTCTGTGAACCCCACCATGACATGTGCTTGGTAATCACCCCTGCTGTGAACTCCACCTACTCTAAATCCAGCCCTGCACATAGATGTATGCAGAACGTTCCTGTACTTATTTGTGGGGGGGGGGGGGCAATGGGGATAATGTCATTGTTTCTTTAACTTTCCTCCCAAACTGTAGAGGTCGTTGTGTCTTCTGTTGTGCTGGAGACAGTCTGGTCATTATTTTATTTATTTATTTGATGTTTGTTAACTGGATTAGTCTGACTGGGCAAGATGCCCTTTTTCAGCAGATACCCAAGGAGAAAAGTTCCAATTACATAATGATCAATACATTGATTAATACAAAAATTAAAGTAGCAGAACAATTTATAGAAAGGAGGTAAAAACAGATAAAAACAAGGAAAAGATCATATAAGTGAATCCTAGGGACATATTACACTAAATAAGAATGTCGATGATTTAGAACAATTTGTGACACTCAGCGTGACAGTAATTGCGATGTAAAACCTTAAGGAGTCAGGGACTGGGGGTAGAAGAAGAAGAGGAGACTGAGAGGAGGGAAGTTAGTGGTGGAGGAAGACTGGTCAGAAATTTGAGTTAAATACAGAGTAAGTTGCCTCATAAACTTTAGAAGGGTGCACATAGGGTCACTATAGTTGTATAGGAGCACTGTACTGTCTGTAGAAGTTACAAACTGGAAGTATTATTATTGGAAGTAGTATTATTGGAAGTAGTATTATTGGAAGTAGTATTATTGGAAGTAGTATTATTGGAAGTAGTATTGTAATCCTTTTTTTCCATTTTCCTCACATCAAAGTAGCATGTTACAGGCCACCCTCACAAACTCAGGAACCTCACATGGCCTTCCTGAAAACACTAGAGGGGATAAATGTATCACCAAACACCATCATACTAGGTGACTTCAATTACACTAATATAGACTGGGTACACTACTCAAGCCCAAACACCCTAGCCCAAAAGTTCCTGGAATTCATAAACTCAAATGCCATGGAACAACTAGTCACCATCCCCACAAGAGGAGACAACATACTTGATCTCATCATCACGAACATGGGAGCACAATGTTCAACACCGGAAGTATACCCCTCACTGGTGAGATCAGATCACAAACTAATCTCGCTGGAGGTCCTCATCCCACCCCACCTGAAATAAAAAGACCACAGTAAAGAACTTCTCGAAAGCCGACTTCACACTTCTAAAGACTAGTGTGGTCTCCTTTAAGGCCCCGAGCCGGCGGAAAACAGTACTCAAGCCGCTGAATCACTTACAAATCCCTTCTACCAGCACCTGCAGGACTGCATGGATAAGGCAATCCCAAACAAAACAAAGACTCTTTGTACCAAAGGCAAGCGTCCAGTCTGGTGGACCCCAGCCATAAACAAACTCTACAACAAAAGGAGGAAGCTACTACAAGATAGAGCAAAATCCTTAAAAGGTAAGACACCCTTGATCACTATAAGCAAAAAACTAAGAGCTCTCATAAAATCATCCAAAGCAAATTTTGAGAGAAAAATAGCTAAAGACTCAAAAGACAATCATAAGGCCTTCTTTAGCTATGTTAGAAACCTGGGAGGAAACTCCCAGATATGCTCAGAACTAGTTCAAAATGATGTGAAGATTACTGATCCTACAGACATTGCCAACATACTGGCTGACAGGTTCAGTGCAAACTTCTCCCCCCTCCCCCAAAGGAGAGATATCTATACCAGCGATTGCAGCCCCCAAACATCTCCAACGCCCAAGTGAGAACTGCTCTCTCAAAGCAAAAACACAGCATCCATGGGACCTGATGGTGTCCCCGGCTGTGTGCTCCACGAACTCAACGAGGAATTAAACCCACAGCTAGGACAGCTGTTTAATCATAGTCTTACCTCTGGATACGTGCCAGGGGTGGCGCACTGCAACTGTGGTCCCACTTCACAAAGGCGGTGCCTCCACCGACCCTGGAAATTACCGGCCCATTAGCTTGACAAGCCTTATCTGCAAAGCCATGGAGAGGATCATAATGGACCTCATAAATAAAGACATAGGGAATTTGCAGACTTTGGATCCATCCCAGTTTGGCTTTGTCAAAGGCAGATCATGCCTTCTAAACTTGGTTGACTTTTTCGAAACAGTCACCAAAGCCATTGATGAGGAAAGGCAGTCCATACAGCCTACCTCGATCTGGCGAAGGCCTTGATACAATACCCCACTCGGGTATCATTGAAAAACTCATCAGCCTAAATGTTAACCCATACATCACAAGATGGGTTGCAAACTGGCTGAGTGACAGAACACACAGGGTCAGAGTTGCTGGCGCCATGTCAGACTCAAAGCCTGTCACAAGTGGTGTACCACAGGGCTCAGTCCTGGGCCCACTCTTGTTTGGCATCTACTTTTCAGTACAAGCAAACACAGGAGGGTTATGGCTGACAAAGTTTGCAGATGACTGCAAACTGGCCATAGTAGAAAACACATCTGACACAGATATCCTTCAGAAGGGTCTCACAGAAGCGGATAACTGGTGCCAGAGCCATGGCCTAAAGTTAAATGCCAAAAATGCATAGTCATACCCTTCGGGAAAAACAAAGTTACCCTAGCTACCAAATAGGTGGCAATCCACTGAGCACAGAAGAAGTTATCAGGGACCTGGGGACCCAAGTTGATAGTAGTCTGTCATTCGACACCCATGTAGCCAAAGTAGTTAGGAAGACCTTCTACATTGCCCACCTTATCATGAAGGGATTCTCATCTAGATCAAGGGAGGTCATGGTCTCCTGTACTCATCACTCATCAGACCAATGATTGAGTACAATGCCCCATTCGGAATGTATCTGACCCGACACTTGCAGCAGCTTGAGAGGCCACAAAAGTTCCTCACCAAAAGGATAAAGGGTCTCAAACATCTGTCCTATGCTGCCCGACTGAAAGAACTCCAGCTCTATTCAGTCGCTTACCGCCTGCTCAGAGGTGACCTTTGCCTAACATACAAGGCCATGTCAAACCCATATTTGATGAATATGCTTCACCTCAAAAAATCTAGATCCGTCAGAGACACAAGGGTGGGAGACTTAAACCTTGACACGGCTATTAATAGGACGTGCTGGAGGGATAGATTCATCACCCAAAGACTCCCTATGCTGTGGAACAAAATCCCGGTATATGTGAGGCAGAGCACCTCGCTGGCCTTGTTCAAGAGAAATCTTGACCAATGGATGGGAGATCGCAGATATACCCCAGGGATTACCTCAGTGTCACTGCTCGACAGAGGCACAGCAAAATAATGGGTATAGTTCCCCATACTAAAGGGGTGGCGTAAGCCACAAAACTATGGGCTAGGCTTGTAAATGCCCTCGGGCAGATAGCCTAGTATGAACCTATGAACAACTCCTGCATGTTCAGGTGGCTATTTCTGATGAAGAGGAAATAAACATTCTGTTTATGTATGTCTGACCGCAAATATGTTCTGCTCTATTTGATTCTTCAGTTTTACCTCAGTCTAACCACAAAAGGGTACACAGAAGATGTTATCTTTTGGGGCCAGGGGAAGAAGAGGTATAAATGTGGCAGCTGCAGCTTAAAGTATGACTGTGGGTATTTATGTCTTAGTTTTACCCAATTTGACACCATGGGGGTGGGGGGATTCGCAGAAAAGAACTACCTATTTTGAGATGATTGGTAAGAGGGGCAGGTATTATTCCCAGATACGATATACGTATCCTCAAAGCATTTGTCTTAATTTTATTTTAAGGTGGTGTTTGGTCAGCTTTGAGCATTAAAACTTGGATACGATTTATTTATTCCTTGAAATAAAAAGGTACGATTGGTTTACTTTTCAGTACATGTGATTTTTGCTCAGGTCATTATTGTAACAAATGATTGTGAAGAAAGCTGTAAGATGGAGCTCAGCGCATCCATAACCCCATAGCTTCTGGGTGCCTTGCAGTGTCCAACATAATTTAATTATTACAGTGTAGCCTTGGTCCATTAGGATCTACTGACAAATGCAGTAAAAAACAAAGCTGAGGAAAAACGTCTGTGGGCGGTATTCATAGTCCTGCCCTCTGTTGGCATTTAGTAGTAATCAGTAAATAGTGGCGCTACCTCGAAATGCAAATATATTCTGTGTTTGTGAGTCATTCTGACTACTGAAATGTGCAAGCTAAGGAGTAAAATATTTGAGGACAAGTGTTACAGGAAACGTATTACATGGGTAAGGGGCTTTAGAGATTGACATATTACTCGGATTCAGAGATATAAACATAAACATGCCTTATTTGCATACAAGACACATAAAGGACCCCAAACTTATGTGAATATATATTTTAACAGCACCATGGATAAGTGGAGTTGGGAAACTGTGGACTTTAAAATATTAATATGAAATGGCATAAAATGAGGTAAAATAAGGAAACAACTCGCATTGCTGACATTTTCTGCTTGTTCACAGACGGTGAAGCTACTGAAGAGGTTGTTGAGGAAAAATATTTAGTTTGTGTAGTACTTGTGTATACATGGTCAAACTACTGAAGGGATCACTGGGGGATTGATTCATTTTGGCGTCATTGAAGTGCTTGTACTTTTATGGTTAACCTACTGAAGGGGATCGCTGTGGAAATGGCGTCATTTACTGATTCTACATACGTGATTAAATTACTGAAGGAACTGATGGGGAAGTTCATGGACTGCAAAGTAGATGTCAGAGGAGCAGTAACTCTTTTAACAACGGATGTGTATACGGCGCTGGTTCTGGACTCTGAATCACAAGAACACTTCATTAACATACGCCACTTTATACAGTTTCTCATTTTGCTTAATTTGCTCACACTAAATCACATCTGTTGCATATTATATAAATGGCCTGTATGAGTCGAGCCTTAGACACGCTCACTCACAGACATCATAGATACCCCTACTACATTTGCACAACAGCTAGTAATACTGGCCTGAATGTCTTTCTTTGATCACGCTTTTTTCAGGCAGTCACTGCATGAAAAAAATTAAAACAAAAAAAGACATTTAAAATGCAAGCTAGAGAGTCTAAACACCCATATCTTCTGCAGGCCTTGCAGCCAGCAACTTAATGAGTTTTTTCCTTCCACAGTTATCAGACCTTAGCCTTGCTTAGATCATATTCAGTGAATGAATGAATACCTGCAGCAAAAATGAAGAGTAAGACAGAAGAAGATGAAGAGTAAGACAGAAGAAGTGAGAGAAAAGTAGGGAGAAAAGTAACCTTGTGTGTGTGCCTGTGTGTGTGTGTGTGTGTGTGTGTGTGTGTGTGTGTGTGTGTTTCTGTCTGTGTCTGTGCGTGTCTGTGTGTGTGTCTGTGTCTGTATGTGTGTGTCTGTGTGTGTGTGTGACTGTCTGTGTGTGCCTGTGTGTGTGTGTGCCTGTGTGTGTGTGTGCCTGTGTGTGTGTGCCTGTGTGTCTGTGTGCGGCTGTGTGTGTGTGTGCGGCTGTGTGTCTGTGTGCGGCTGTGTGTCTGTGTGCAGCTGTGTGTCTGTGTGTGGCTGTGTCTGTGTGTGTTTCTGTCTGTGTGTGTGTGTGTGTGTGTGTGTGTCTGTGTCTGTGTGTGTGTCTGTGTGTGTGTGTGTTTGTGTCTGTGTGTGTCTGTGTCTGTGTGTCTGTCTGTGTGTGTGTCTGTCTGTGTGTGTGTCTGTGTGTGTGTCTGTGTGTGTGTGCCTGTGTGTGTGTGTGTGCCTGTGTGTGTGTGTGTGCCTGTGTGTGTGTGTGCCTGTGTGTGTGTGTGTGTGTGTGTGTGTGTGTGTGTGTGTGTGTCTGTGTGTGTGTGTGTCTGTGTCTGTTTGTGTCCGTGTCTGTTTGTGTCCGTGTCTGTGTGTGTCCGTGTCTGTGTGTCCGTGTCTGTGTGTGTCCGTGTGTGTGTGTGTGTGTGTGTGTGTGTGTGTGTGCCTGTGTGTGTGTGTCTGTGTGTCTGTGTGTGTCTGTGTGTGTGTGTGTGTGTCTGTGTGTGTGTGTGTGTGTGTGTGTGTGTGTGTCTGTGCGTCTGTGTGTGCCTGTGTGCCTGTGTGTGTGTGTGTGTGTGTGTGTGTATCTGTATGTAATATGAGTGCAGTGTGTTCCATAGCGGTATGCATAGCTGTATGATTGGTTATCTTTTTTATTTTTGTGAATATCAGTTGTGTACACATGCATACAACCATGAAGACAGAACTAATGTATTGTAAACGTTTCTTGCTGGGGTGTTGTCTTTCTGTGTAGCTTTTGTCTCGGAAATGTTATTTAATACATATAATGTCATACTGATTGTTGTGTTCATCATGGTTGCCATGGATGTAAGACTAATGGTTGTTGTCCTTGTGAGTCAGGTCATGGCTGACCTATAGCTCTGCACGTATCTGGTTAACAGGTTAATTCATTAATAAACACGTGTTACGAGTGAAGGAATAGCGGCCGGGTGTGCCCAGCATTCTCATTTCCTTTGTATAACTTCACTCCTGACGTATCCAGATTACCCCGTTATCATCAGCTCCCTTTTTCCCATTTTCTACTTGAGTTTGGGGTGTCATGTTAACTGTCTCTGTCTCTCTCGAATCAATCCCACACTCCTGCCTTCTTTGACACTCATGCCTGACTGCCATAAATCTTCTTTCAGACAATCCATCCACCTTTTTGCTGGACGTCCTCGTTTCATCTTACCTTCTTCATGTCTGTCTCAAATCTTCTTCCCCAGATTGTTTTCTACTTCTCTGCATGTGTCCAAACTACCATAATCTGTTCTCTTTGATCTTTTCTGCAATTGGAGCTACTTTGGCTTCTGCTCTTATGTCCTCATTTCTTTGTCTGTCCCACAGTGTGCTTCCTACCACCCTCCCCAGACACTTCATCTCCATCACCTGTTGCATCCTCATCTGCTCTGCCTTTACTGGCCAGGTTTCTGTACCATACAGTAGCACTGGTCACACCACTGTCTTGTACATCTTACTTCTTTGGCATTCTTCTGTCATAGAATACACCTGAGAGACTATGCCAATCAGTTGGCTGCAACACCTCTGATTCTAGCTTTGACCTCTTCATTCAGACTTTCCTTCTCCTCAACCACCCCTCCCAAATACTTGGTGTTTACCTGTTCCACTATCTTTCTTCTGTCTCAATTCTCAGCTTCTGATTTCCTCAATTTCCTGCCATTACCACGGTCTTATCTGTGCTTAGTTTCATCCCATGTGCATTCAGTTTTGCATTCCATTTCCTTGTCCTTTTGCTGAAGTTCTTACCCAGAGTCTGCCTGTAATCCAACATTGTCTGCACACAGCAATTTTGTTAACCTGTCCCCTCTGACCTGTTTGCTAATGTAGTCCATCACCAGTATGAACAGCAGTTGACTCAGAGCTGAACCCTGGTGCACACCCATTCCGACTAGGAACCCCTTTCTGAGGCCAAACACTGTTTGTACTGGAGTCATTGGGTCCTTTTATGTAGTCTGTGCTAATTCTACCAATGTTTCTGGGACTTCAGATCACTGCAGTACTGCCCATATCAGCTTTCTCGAGACCTTGTCATATGCTTTCTCCATGTCTAGGAATGTCCAGTTGGACTCTCTCATCTCTAGCTTCTTCTCAACTATCTGTCTCAGTGCAAACATCGGGTCAGTTGTGCTGCATCCTGATCTGAAGCCAAACTGCTCATCTCCCTTCTTACATTCTACTGCTCTGCATTGTTTATCAAACACAAATTTCATGCAGTGTGACAGGAGTTTGATGCCTCTGTGCTGCTCACAGTTGTGGATGTCCCCTTTGTTGTTGTACACTGGCATGAGTATGCTTATTCTCCAGTCACCTGGGATATGCCTTTCTCTCCACACTGCTATGAGTACCCTCAGGAGCCATTTCTCCCTATCTCACCCAGCATGTTTATCATGTCTGCTGTGATCTCATCTGAGCCTGCTGCTTTCCCTGACTTCATTTTCCTTAGTGCTGTTCTTATTTCTTCTAGGGTGGGCTCCTACTCTTCTCTCATCTGGGGCAGTACAGCTTCTGGGTGGGTTTCTTTATTCAGAAGCTGCTGTAAGTACTCCTTCCATCTGCCTTTGATGTCCTTTGGACTGGTAAGCAAGTTGTTGCTGGCATCCCTTATGATGGGTGTCTGACTATCTTCTTCATCTTTCTGCCTTTGCCGTGCAACCTGATATAGATTCTTTGTGGCTCTTACTGAGTCACTTTCCAGAAGTTGGTACGGTGCCTCCGATGTCCTATTCTTTGCTATTACAACTTCTTTCTTAGCTTCTTTGTTAGCCAACCAGTAGTGCTTCCTAGCCTGGTCAGTCTTTTCTATCTCTCACTTCTTCCTGCACTCCTCCTTTCTTTTAATGACTTCCTGGACTTCTGCCTTCCACCACCTGCTTTCCTTATGTACCTGATTTCCATACCTGGCTCGGACACATACCTTTTCTGTAGTCCCAACACATGCTGTTTTGAGGTGCTGCCATTGTTCTTACTTCACCTGTTTCTTCCTCTTCTTGGGGTGCCAGACCCCCGAGTAATACCTTGAACTGTTGTCCTTTCTCTCCAGTCAACCTCCAGGTCTTCAGCTTGGTCTCTGTTGAACTTAGAGCATTCTCTGATCACTGCTTGCAGCTGATTGTGGCAACCAGTGGTTTATGCTGTGGGCTGACTGTTTCACTGGGAATGACTTTGCTATCATTAATTCTACCCCAGTGCCCTTTCCTTACTAGGAGGAAGTCTTCTCGAGTTGCTTGTTGGCCACTCTTGTATGTGATCTTGTGACTGTCTCTCTTTTTGAAACATGTGTTGGCTACTCTCAAGCCATTTTCCAGAGAAGTCTAGAATGGCCTCTCCTTCTTTTTTCCGGTTGCCCCACCCATGTGGACCCAGGCAGTCCTCATATCCTGTTGACTGTCTAGATATATGCATTCAAGTCACCCATTATCAACACCAATTCATGTTGTCCTCCAACCCAAACATTTTGTTAATCCACATCTATTATAGCCATTAGATCTGTCCATGCCTACTGTCATATTATGACCATTAGCTCTGTCCATGCCTATTGTCGTAGGTGTTCTTTTGTAGATGTGTCACACAGTGCTTCCTTTGCACACAAATGATCTCCTTACATGTATGTCTAGCTAAAACTGTGTATATTTACATAACTGTTTTACTGTACTCTTTTGCTATGTAAATATAGGTTGCATGACAAGATATTTGAACACAGAAGGTGTTACCTGCAGTGTTCATCATTCTTGACTTAGCTGCATAATTGCACACGTTTATAAATTTATTTTGTGTTTTGAGGAGTGCACTAATAAAAAGAGGACAGTTTTCTCTTATGACCCGGACTACAGAAACATTTGCATAACATAAGCGTATATAATGTTTAAGAGTTAGAGATTGCAGTAATATACAAAAGAGTGTATTCAGTGATAAATCCTAACGACAGTATACCTAAATCTGACATTTTTTTACATATTACCACATAACTCTCATTTTGTTAAATATTATGTGTTGTATTGTATTTACATATTTATATTTAATTGTTTTGAGTTGTAATTATATATGATGCATACCCTCGATATATTTCTGGGAAAGTGTCTGTCCTGTTGAGGACAAGTGCCTTTTATTTAAACCTTATTGTGGATTTGTATCCCAGTACATAACAATGTTGTCTGGATTTTGCTTGTTTATTCTTATTACATGACTGAATTTGTAAAGTATGGGTAATGCAGGAGTGGTTTGGTCTAATGCTGTAAAAAGCTACAGTCTGTGTGCTGGTCACAGATTTTGGGTGGCACTTGCCTTGAGCACATTTGTGTAGTGATCCATTAGGACTTTTCACTAAACTTCATTGTGCAGTGTGTTGCCACCGCAGCCTCTACTTGTTAAGAGTTGTCCTAAGTGTACCTTTTAACAGATATTTAGAACTGTGGCAGAGCGAGCATGTGTTGTTTTAGTTGTGTGAGTCGGTGTGTTTTTGTTAAGAATGCTTTGTGTGTACCCTCGTGCAGATAGAAGTTGAGCTGCAGACTTGCCTTAAGTTATTTTCTGGTGACGGTTTGAATTATGGTAAGTTTTCATGATTCCATTAATCACTCAGGAAAGTGTCCACAATTTAACATGCCCCTACTGTGTAATGCAGTTTTGTCAGCTTTGTGGTTTGCATATTTTATGCAGCAGTACACAGAAGCAAGTTTTAAAAATGAAACCTCCAGGTGTTGTAGACAGATAAGTGAAAGTAGATAGGCAGCACTGTAGAGCTCCCGAGAAAACAGGAACCCAAAATGTGATGCTTCCTGGGTTGTGTTTTCTGTTATTGTGAAACTGAGAGAGATGAGTAACGCTGGCAGTTGCTAAATGATGTGTTTTCAGCTGTCTGCGGTCCGCTTCTTCCACTTTTCCCAACCATTTTATCTGTAGCTTCTGGTGACAAGCGGTGTTTCTTTATCAACAGTTGTACTGCATGTGTATTTTATCCTCTTCAGAAAAGGTAGCGTATTTATGATCGAAACAAAATGGATACATGCTCCTACACTGAATGCTTCTGGTTGATGGGTTGCAGTGAGTGAATGAACTGCGGATTCGATTTTTGTAGGTACAGTATGTTATTAATATCGGATGCCTTTTCTATTGTGGGGGTTGGGATGGGTTTTCTATTGTGGGGGTTGAGGTGGGTTACAAATAGCTATTTAGAACAGTTTCTACAATTCAAAATACACTGAAAGAGTAGTATCCGATGCAAAAAGTAACTACAGAATACATAAGCGTCTCAGCCCCTCCCCCACCTGCTTCTTAAATATTCAAACTTTCACTGATGCAGGTGGCATGTTGGAGGCATGCAGATTAACTGTAACACCCTTACTTAGCTTCACACCACTGACCCATAACTCAGAAAACCAGTTAAGTTATGGTATAGCTGTGTCGTGATCTGCATCAGCCGCTGATTGAAGTAAAGACTAGCAAGATTGCCAGAAGGGCTCTACTTCAACCAATTGCACATCTGTCTTGTGGTGGTTCAAATCCAGTGAAACCTGACTTTCTGAGCACTATTGGTGACTCACTCTGTGTCTGTCAGATAACCTGCTCCAGCACAAATGTGTACAGTTTTAAAATGTGTAAACTAAATTCACTTTTTAGGTGTGCCACTGTAGCTCTATTGGTGACTCACTCTGTGTCTGTCAGATAACCTGCTCCAGCACAAATGTGTACAGTTTTAAAATGTGTAAACTAAATTCACTTTTTAGGTGTGCCACTGTAGCTCTATTTCGTAGTTTATTACACGTATTATGGCCACATCACAATCTACATTTTTAATTAACATTGTGCTGGCAGGTCAAGGTAGAGGATTTGAGCTGATTTAGTACAGAGTTTGTTCAGTGTTGTCCAGAAGCCTTAATGTGTATACATTTTTGGGCATTTCTCATTAATCTTTAATGCTTAATGATACTTTATTGCTGCACCTTCAATCTCATTAGGGTTAAAAGTTTTCAGATGAAAGTGCCACCTATCTCCATTTCCTAGAAATTATTTCAACATTTCAGTTAATTCTACCTGTGGACATTTATCTTTTCTGGCAGGCATTCGGAATTTGTTTAAAAAATGAAATAATTTTTTGTTTCTCCCTCATCAAAATGCTTGTGTGTGTGTTTTTATATATATATATATATATATATATATACATATATATATATATATATATATACAGATATATATATATATATATATATATATATATATATATATATATGTTTTTTATTTTACTTATGTTTGTTTGCAGGTACAGCCTGAAGTAATCTAGACTGCATATACAAAATATACAAAACAGACTGAAAAATTATAAAACGACAGGTGCAGCCTGAACTAGTCTTGGCTGAATATACAAAACAGACTGAAAAAATATGAAAAGACGGTCATTGCATCCATGTATATAAATATGTAACACACTCTTTTTCTCTTATGTACCTGTGTGTATATACACACACACACACACACACACACACATACACACACACATATATATATATATATATATATATTTTTTTTTTTTTTTTTTTTTTGTGTGTGTGTGTTATCTGTGTAAGGTTGCTGTTCAGAATGTGGACAGTTCAGATTGTGGGCATACAGAAGGGCTCTATCTGACCACAGAGAGGTCAGATGTACACAGTTCAGAATGTAGACAATGGAAAGTGAGTTGGTATTGGGACTTGTGCGAGTGCTGGTGTGTTATGGTTAGAATAAGGATCGGGTAAGGGGATAGTTTGTGTTGTGCATGTTTCTTGGTGTGTGCGTCAGTGTCTGAGCCCATGTTGTGTAGTTGTAGTGTGACAGAAAGGAGTTTACTAAGGTAAGGCGGGAATTAAGGTTAGAGGCAGAGCTTGGGTTAGGTTTAGCACTCGTAAGGTGGTACAGGTGCCCACCTAATTAATGAATGCTAACCCTAAACCTATCCCTGCACCTTACCGTAGAAAAATCCTTTCTGTAACAATGCCACTATTCAGACAATCCATATCCTGTGGTGTTAGTGTGGTTTAGTTTTTTTCTATTTTTGTTTACATTTGGTGTAGCTTGATGACAGAACTAGTGTTTGCTTGTTTTTTTTTTTTACATTTAATTTAATATTCATAGGTTGGTACTAGGCTATTGGCCCTAAGGCCTATATAAGCCCAGCCAAACAGGAACGCTGGCTTTCCTCACCCAAGAAAATAATTTTCCTGTGCCTCTGTCGAGCAGAGCCACAGAAGTGATCCCGTGGGTGAATTTCCTGTCTCCCATCCAATCATCAAGATTTTTCTTGAAGAGTGCTAATGAGGAGCTTGGTTTGATTATAGATGGATTAGTTTGTTCCAGAGTATGGGAAGTCTCTGGGACAGGAATCTATCCCTCCAGCATGTTCTGTTTATTGTGGTGACAAGGTTTAGGTCCCTAGAGTTTGTAGCTTGGAGGGATTGGGATTTCTTTAAGTGGAGCATGTCCATCAGCTCTGGGTTTGACATAGCTTTGTATGTTAGGTAGAGATCGCCTCTGAGTAGACGATATGCGACGGAGTAAAGCTGGTGTTTTTTGAAATGGTCTGCATAGGGCATCTGTTTGAGGCCTGTAATGCTCTTTGTGAGGGATTTCTGCAGCCTTTCCAGTTGTAGATGTCTTGTGAGGTGCATACCAAAAGGGGCACTCTACTCTATAATGGGTCCAATGAATGACGTGTAGGGGGGAACAATGACCTCTTTTTTTCCTGGATGAGAAACCTTTTATGATGAGGTGTGCCACGTAGAAGGATTTCCTGACTACTGTGGTGATGTGATTATCAAAGGCGAGACTACTGTCCACCTGTGTCCCAAGGTCTCTTGTCACACTTTCGATGTTAAGTAGACTACCACCTATGTGGTAGTTAATGGGTACAGAGTTTTTAACAAAAGGGATGACAATACACTTTTTGGCATTGAGCTTGAGGCCATGGCTTTGGCACCAGGCATCTGTCTCAGTGAGACCCTTTTGTAGGATGTCCACATCGTTAGGAGTTTCGATTATGACTCCTAGTTTGCAGTCATCTGCGAACTTCATTAGCTAAAGACCTTCTGTGTTAGCCTGTACTTCAGAGAAGTAGATACCAAACAGGAGAGGACCCAGGACTGAACCCTGTGGTACTCCACTTGTCTGAAGTCGGATTTGGAGTCTCCTACTTTCACAGTGTGGGTTCTGTCATTGAGCCAGTTGGCAACCCATCTTGTGACATAGGGATCTATCCCTAGTTTAGTGAGTTTATCTATAATTCCAGAGTAGGGAATGGTGTTGAAAGCCTTGGCGAGATCTAGATAGGCTGTGTGAACCACCGTACCCTCATCTATGGCTTTGGTCACTTCAAAGAAGTCTATCTGGTTTAGGAGAAATGATCTGCCTTTTACAAACCCAAACTGGGTGGGGTCCAGAGTTTGGAGATTACCAATGACATTGTTTATAAGTTCCATGATGATACGTTCCATAGCCTTGCAGACCAGGCTCGTCAGGGTAATGGGGCAGTAGTTCCCGGGGTCCGTGCTGGCTCTCCCTTTGTGGAGTGGGATAACAGTCACTGTGCACCATTCAGTGGGCGAAAAGCCTGAGGTGAGGCTATGATTGAACATGGTACTTAGGTGGGATGCCAGTTCGTTTTGTAGTTCATGTAGAATACAGCCTGGGATGTTGTCAGGTCCCATGGATGCTGTGTTCTTGGCTTTAAAGAGTGTGGTTTTTACCTGTGCAGCTATGATTACAGGAACCTTGCATTCTTCTGGTATAGAGATGGGCCCTTTAGGAGGTGCGAGTGGGATAAAGTTTGCACTGAACCTGTCTGCCAGGATGTTGGCAATATCAGTTGGTTCTGTATATTTAGTGCCGTTGTGCTGTAACTCAGAGCAGATTTGAGTGTTGCCATTGAGATTCTTGACATAGCTATAGAATGCTTTGTGGTTGTCTGTAGAATCAGTGGCGATTTTGTTTTCATAACTAGCTTTGGAGGATTTTATGATGGGATCTCAGGTTCTTACTGAGGCTGACCAGGGAGTTCCTCCAATCATGGGATTTTACTCTTTTTTGCAACGGTTTCATCTGTTGTAGAGTTTGTTTATGGCAAAGGACCACCAGATTGGCTTCCTTTTTTTGGAGGGTAGCATCTTGATTCTGTTAGGGATTGCACGATCCATGCACTTGTGTCAGTGCTTATAAAGTGCATTTGTGATGGATTCAGCAGTCGTACATCTATTGTCCATCTGCATAGGTGTCATGAACTTTGCCACTTCTGTCTTAAGAAGCGTGAAGTTGGCTTTGGAGAAATTTTTTACGGTGGTTTCCCTAATGGGGGGTGGGAGCGGGATGTGGATGTCTAGGGTGATTAGCTTGTGGTCGGATCTGATCAATGAGGAATTGAACTCTGGTGTGGAACACCGGTTGCCCATGTTAGTAATGACCAAGTCTAGGATACTGCTGCCCCTGGTGGGGGTGTGGATAAGTTGATCCAAGGCGTTGGAATTTATGAATTCCAGAAAACGTTAAGCAAAAGAGTTGGTACATGAGTAGTTTTCCCATTTAATGGTGGGGTAGTTGAAATCGCCCATTTTTAGGGTGTTAGGTTGTACCCTAATATTTTTCAGTGTATCAAGACATGAGGAGTGGGTGTATGTGGATGTAGGTGGGTTTTTTGTCTGTGTTTTATAGTCTCGGTAGCTCAGCAGGTAACACACTTGCTTTTGGTACAGAAGGCTGTGCATTCTGTTCCCACAGCAGGAAGTTGTATTCATTTTCCAGTACTGCCACTATAGTAGAGCATAAAGGGGTAGTTGAACTCCAGAATGAGTTCCCTTTGGGTGAGACGTCCCATCGAGGCGGATGTAAATGGATAGGAGTAGGAGAAGTTCCCCAGCGCCCTGGACAAATTTCCCCTTATCAGTATGAATACTACTTTTGGGCGGTGCAGTGGTGCAGCGGTTAATGCTGTCACCTCACAGCAAGAGGTTCTCCGGTTCGATTCTCGGCTGGGGTGCCTTCTGTGTAGAGTTTGCATGTTCTCCCTGCATTCGCGTGGGTTTCCTCCGGGTACTCCGGTTTCCTCCCACATTCTAAAGACATGCTTCTGGAGCATTGCTCCCCGGGCCTCCGCTGAAAACAGGATCTGTGGAACCTAGTCGGACATTCCCGGTCAACAAATGTTAAATAAATAAATAAAATAATACTGCCTCATGTCTCCCGAAAAGAGACCATTGGCCTAGTGGGACTAACCCAGTCAACAAACTGTAAATAAAATAAGGAAATATCAGTGTTGATTTGTCTACATTATGAACTGTCTGTATTTTGATGACTTTATTGTGACGGTCTACACGTTGGTGTGTCTGCATTTTTAAATATACTCGTTTGTAGAGTGTGTGTGTGTGTGTGTGTGTGTAAATA
This sequence comes from Protopterus annectens, assembly GCF_019279795.1. NCBI lineage: Eukaryota > Metazoa > Chordata > Ceratodontiformes > Protopteridae > Protopterus > Protopterus annectens. The sequence goes on from NC_056740.1 coordinate 450,538,118, forward strand.
TATATATACATTTATGTGTTGTTTAAAGAAGTGTGAGCATTTCAATGCAGAAAATCAGTCTTAAAGCTAAATAGTGTTTGCAGGGTGATGTTTTGTAAGGCTGAAAGAGTTTTGGAATGCATGTGTGTTTTTGAGAAGTGATGTAGTTACAAAGAAGTTATTTGTAGGACATAACTCTTATTGTGTACTAATTTGGTATCATCCCAAGAAATGATTACTCATGTATCAGGTGACAGAGTTCCTCAAAACAACAGTCCCCCCACTGTATGACAACCTGACAACACCCATGAGAAATACTGCTAATACCATAAGACAGGGCCTCCCACCACATGCTGATATGTTTAGGGATTGTTCACCTCCTTCAAATTGTAATTGTCTTCATTCTAAGTTCTTTCCCACCAACATGCAACAGAGTCAGTGTATGCACAACAGTCTGACCAAGATAAATGCTCTCCCAGCTCATAAAACCAATGTTGCAAGTAGTAACCAGAAAGTATGGGAACTCTTTAACACAGACAAGTACAGAAGTACAGAAACTGCCTTATAGAAAAGCTGACACTTAAAAATAACTGGATCAGGAAATATCTGTTGCTTAGAGATACTGAAGGAAGCAAGCATTTAGTTGACGTCTGCTGCTTCAAAAACTGTTTTATTAAGTTGCTGATTGAAAAATATCAGCCATAATACCAGAAAAAAACAGAGGAATTTGGTTCTTGTTGTTAAAAAAAAAAAAAAAAAAAACTCCATTCTTGTGCAATGCTGACCTGTTTCATGATAGATAGCAGTTGAGTGACAGTTGTGTTACCATAAACAGAAGTTCACCTCTTTTATATGAATGCGCTTGTGAACACAACTGTATTTTTACTTTCACTTGCATGTAAAGTGGACAAGGTTGGAGTACACTTCAGCTCAGACACTTCATGTTTGTGATCCCTTAATTTTCAACAGCTGTTTGCATGGAGAATCACTTCTACTGCAAACTCACTTTGCATATGGGCAATGATTGCCTGTCAGGGGGTTCATATGTTCATACTAGGCAGTCATCTACAGACTTGGTCAGGGAGATACCCTTGATATCGGTTTGGGTTTGGACAATTAATGAAATAGATTACAGCGCGATACCAACACAGAGCCTTTGGACACGATGGGCCTTTTTGCAGAGAGAGAGAGAGAGAGAGAGTTCCCCCAGTCGTGATTGGCTGTCCAGTGGGTAATGTGTGGGGTTGTGTTTGAGTTTGGTTAGTGTATTAATAATGCTTGGTACTGGGATATCGAGATATGTTGCATAATCAGTTTTACCTCCACCCAGTGTTTTTATGACACTATCAAAAAAGTTACCTAGATTAGACAGGAGACTGTACCTTCGTAATCCCAAAACTGATTTAGGGTCAGTAGATTTTAGTGTGCCAGTTATCTTTATTTATGAGGTTAGTAATGATACATTTTATTATTTTGTAGAAAAGGATAGATAAGGTTATTGGTGTGTAATTACCAGAAGCAGTGGTAGACCACCCTTGTAAAGAGGGGTGACCACATGTGTTTTCTATGCCTCTGACACACGGCCATTTTGAGAGGCTGAGGTTGAATAGCCCAAGTGGGTCAGTAAGATATTGTTTCATGCTAAGAAGCATCCTGGCACAATTGTCAGGCCCTATAGAGATAGTGTTTTGAGAAATTTTAAAACGTGGTCAGAGATAGTCACTGGGAGGGCTGTATAATTCATCATGTGGGAGTATGGGATGACTGGGGAGAAGATAGAGGGATATTTATCTGCTAATGTGATTTCCATGTCCTCCAAGTCAGAGGAGATGATGATGATGTCAGTTAGGAAAAAAACACCTAACAGTTTTCGGTTCATACTTAACCTTTGTGGGCTTGATTCTAACTTCTTATGTTTAATTCATGCATTCAGGTTTGGAATGTGAGGTTTTCAGGTTATTGCTAAGGCTGAGGAACTTTTATATTTTGTTATACATTATGTTTATACCAGGCGTCCAGTGTAAAGGTTTCATGTATTTAATATTGTGTTAGTCAGTACGAGTGTCCCAGGGTAGGCATTGAGGCAAACATAGAAACGGTCTGTAAATGCAGTGGTGTCACCTACTAGCTCCTTGTGTGTGTGTGTGTGTGTGTGTGTGTGTGTGTGTGTGTGTGTGTGTGTGTGTCTGTCTGTGTGTGCGCCCGCGGGCACGTATGTTTGAGACTGTTAGGTTCAGTAGTAATAGCTTTTCATTTTTTTTCTTGGCTTTGTGACTCTGCAGTTGAAGTTTAAGGGGTTGTAACACTTTTTAAAGCTGTTTGAGTTGAAGTTTTGATGTTTCTCGGCTAATTGAAGCTTCATCTGTTTAAACTCAAACATCAGGAAACCATTTGTATATTATCACCATCACCATTAGCCCCCTTTTTCCCATTTTTACATGGGTCGAGGTGTTGCATCAACTGTCGCCACATCTGTCAATTCAGTTCCACTCTTTTACCTTCTTTGATAGTCATGTAGGTCTTCTGTCATGCAGTCCACACATGTTTCGGCTGGATATCCTAGTTGTCTTTGATAGTCATGCGGGTCTTCTGTCATGCAGTCCACACATGTTTTGGCTGGATATCCTAGTTTCTTTTGCCTTCTTCATGTCTTTTCAAAAATATTCTTTGCTAAGTCATCTGCTTTCTCACACATTTGACTGGACCACCATAATCTGTTCTGTTTTTGATGTTCTCTGCAATTGGGGCTACTCTGGCTTCTGCTGTAATGTTCTCATTTCTTCATTTGTCCCACATTGTGCATCCTATTACCCATCTTGGACACTTCATCTCCAGCACCTCTGGCTTCCTCAGCTGCTCTGCCTTCACTGCCCAGGTTTCTGTACCGTGCAGTAGTACTGGTTGCACCACTGTTTTATATACTTTTCAGATTCCTACATACACACATACAGATATTTCAGGGACCGGTCAATAATGCCCTTTTAGCCTGCCAATATACCAAGACAGTCATTCCCATAATAAGTGTCCAAGTTGTTCTTAAAAATGTCTCTTATGTTTGCTTTAATGTAATGTGTTAGTCTATGCCATGCATCAACTTCTTTCTTTCTCTGAGAACCAATGAGTACCATTCCCATTCCTATAGCATGTTCTTCGAAGGCTGTCTGATGAGAACCAGTTGGTACCTTCCCATTCCTATAGCATGTTCTTCGAAGGCTGATGAGAACCAGTTAGTACCGTCCCATTCCTATAGCATGTTCTTCGAAGGCTGTCTGAGGAGAACCAGTTAGTACCTTCCCATTCCTCTAGCATGTTCTTTGAAGGCTGTCTGATCAGAACCAGTTAGTACCTTCCCATTCCTCTAGCATGTTCTTTGAAGGCTGTCTGATCAGAACCAGTTAGTACCTTCCCATTCCTCTAGCATGTTCTTCGAAGGCTGTCTGAGGAGAACCAGTTAGTACCTTCACATTCCTATAGCATGTTCTTCGAACGCTGTCTGATGAGAACCAGTTAGTACCTTCCCATTCCTATAGCATGTTCTTCGAAGACTGTCTGATGAGAACCAGTTAGTACCTTCCCATTCCTATAGCATGTTCTTCGAACGCTGTCTGATGAGAACCAGTTAGTACCTTCCCATTCCTATAGCTTGTTCTTCGAAGGCTGTCTGATGAGAACCAGTTAGTACCGTCCCATTCCTATAGCATGTTCTTCGAACGCTGTCTGATGAGAACCAGTTAGTACCTTCCCATTCCTATAGCATGTTCTTCGAAGACTGTCTGATGAGAACCAGTTAGTACCTTCCCATTCCTATAGCATGTTCTTCGAAGGCTGTCCGATAAGAACCAGTTAGTACCTTCCCATTCCTATAGAATGTTCTTCGAAGGCTGTCTGATGAGAACCAGTTAGTACCTTCCCATTCCTATAGCATGTTCTTCGAAGGCTGTCCGATAAGAACCAGTTAGTACCTTCCCATTCCTATAGCATGTTCTTCGAAGGCTGTCTGATGAGAACCAGTTAGTACCTTCCCATTCCTATAGCATGTTCTTCGAAGGCTGTCTGATGAGAACCAGTTAGTACCTTCCCATTCCTATAGCATGTTCTTCGAAGGCTGTCTGATGAGAACCAGTTAGTACCTTCCCATTCCTATAGCATGTTCTTCGAAGGCTGTCTGATGAGAACCAGTTAGTACCTTCCCATTCCTATAGCATGTTCTTCGAAGGCTGTCTGATGAGAACCAGTTAGTACCTTCCCATTCCTATAGCGTGTTCTTGAAGGCTGTCTGATGAGAACCAGTTAGTACCTTCCCATTCCTATAGCATGTTCTTCGAAGGCTGTCTGATGAGAACCAGTTAGTACCTTCCCATTCCTATAGCATGTTCTTCAAAGGCTGTCTGATGAGAACCAGTTGGTACCTTCCCATTCCTATAGCATGTTCTTCAAAGGCTGTCCGATAAGAACCAGTTAGTACCTTCCCATTCCTATAGAATGTTCTTCGAAGGCTGTCTGATGAGAACCAGTTAGTACCTTCCCATTCCTATAGCATGTTCTTCGAACGCTGATGAGAACCAGTTAGTACCTTCCCATTCCTATAGCATGTTCTTCGAAGGCTGTCTGATGAGAACCAGTTAGTACCTTCCCATTCCTATAGCTTGTTCTTCGAAGGCTGTCTGATGAGAACCAGTTAGTACCTTCCCATTCCTATAGCATGTTCTTCGAAGGCTGTCTGATGAGAACCAGTTAGTACCTTCCCATTCCTATAGCATGTTCTTCGAAGGCTGTCTGATGAGAACCAGTTAGTACCTTCCCATTCCTCTAGCATGTTCTTCGAAGGCTGTCTGATGAGAACCAGTTAGTACCTTCCCATTCCTATAGCATGTTCTTCGAAGACTGTCTGATGAGAACCAGTTAGTACCTTCCCATTCCTATAGCATGTTCTTCGAAGGCTGATGAGAACCAGTTAGTACCTTCCCATTCCTCTAGCATGTTCTTCGAAGGCTGTCTGATGAGAACCAGTTAGTACCTTCCCATTCCTATAGCATGTTCTTCGAAGGCTGTCTGATGAGAACCAGTTAGTACCTTCCCATTCCTATAGCATGTTCTTCGAAGGCTGTCTGATGAGAACCAGTTAGTACCTTCCCATTCCTATAGCATGTTCTTCGAAGGCTGTCTGATGAGAACCATTTAGTACCGTCCCATTCCTATAGCATGTTCTTCGAAGGCTGTCTGATGAGAACCAGTTAGTACCTTCCCATTCCTATAGCATGTTCTTCGAAGGCTGTCTGATGAGAACCAGTTGGTACCTTCCCATTCCTATAGCATGTTCTTCGAAGGCTGTCTGATGAGAACCAGTTAGTACCTTCACATTCCTATAGCATGTTCTTCGAAGGCTGTCTGATGAGAACCAGTTAGTACCTTCCCATTCCTATAGCATGTTCTTCGAAGGCTGTCTGATGAGAACCAGTTAGTACCTTCCCATTCCTATAGCATGTTCTTCGAAGGCTGTCTGATGAGAACCAGTTAGTACCTTCCCATTCCTCTAGCTTGTTCTTCGAAGGCTGATGAGAACCAGTTAGTACCTTCCCATCCCAATAGCATGTTCTTCGAAGGCTGTCTGATGAGAACCAGTTAGTACCTTCCCATTCCTATAGCATGTTCTTCGAAGGCTGTCTGATGAGAACCAGTTAGTACCTTCCCATTCCTATAGCATGTTCTTCGAAGGCTGTCTGATGAGAACCAGTTGGTACCTTCCCATTCCTATAGCATGTTCTTCGAAGGCTGTCTGATGAGAACCAGTTGGTACCTTCCCATTCCTATAGCATGTTCTTCGAAGGCTGTCTGATGAGAACCAGTTAGTACCGTCCCATCCCTATAGCATGTTCTTTGAAGGCTGTCTGATGAGAACCAGTTAGTACCTTCCCATTCCTATAGCATGTTCTTCGAAGGCTGTCTGAGGAGAACCAGTTAGTACCTTCCCATTCCTATAGCATGTTCTTCGAAGGCTGTCTGATGAGAACCAGTTGGTACCTTCCCATTCCTATAGCATGTTCTTCGAAGGCTGTCTGATGAGAACCAGTTAGTACCTTCCCATTCCTATAGCATGTTCTTCGAAGACTGTCTGATGAGAACCAGTTAGTACCTTCCCATTCCTATAGCATGTTCTTCGAACGCTGATGAGAACCAGTTAGTACCTTCCCATTCCTATAGCATGTTCTTCGAAGACTGTCTGATGAGAACCAGTTAGTACCTTCCCATTCCTATAGCATGTTCTTCGAACGCTGATGAGAACCAGTTAGTACCTTCCCATTCCTATAGCATGTTCTTCGAAGGCTGTCTGATCAGAACCAGTTAGTACCTTCCCATTCCTATAGCATGTTCTTCAAAGGCTGTCTGATGAGAACCAGTTAGTACCTTCCCATTCCTATAGCATGTTCTTCGAAGGCTGTCTGAGGAGAACCAGTTAGTACCTTCCCATTCCTATAGCATGTTCTTCGAAGGCTGTCTGATGAGAACCAGTTAGTACCTTCCCATTCCTATAGCATGTTCTTCGAAGGCTGTCTGATGAGAACCAGTTAGTACCTTCCCATTCCTATAGCATGTTCATCGAAGGCTGTCTGATGAGAACCAGTTAGTACCTTCCCATTCCTATAGCATGTTCTTCGAACGCTGATGAGAACCAGTTAGTACCTTCCCATTCCTCTAGCATGTTCTTCGAAGGCTGTCTGATGAGAACCAGTTAGTACCTTCCCATTCCTCTAGCATGTTCTTCGAAGGCTGTCTGATGAGAACCAGTTAGTACCTTCCCATTCCTATAGCATGTTCTTCGAAGGCTGTCTGATGAGAACCAGTTAGTACCCCTCCCATTCCTATAGCATGTTCTTCGAAGGCTGTCTGATTAGAACCAGTTAGTACCTTCCCATTCCTATAGCATGTTCTTCGAAGACTGTCTGATGAGAACCAGTTAGTACCTTCCCATTCCTATAGCATGTTCTTCGAAGGCTGTCTGATGAGAACCAGTTAGTACCTTCACATTCCTATAGCATGTTCTTCGAAGGCTGTCTGATCAGAACCAGTTAGTACCTTCCCATTCCTCTAGCATGTTCTTTGAAGGCTGTCTGATGAGAACCAGTTAGTACCTTCCCATTCCTATAGCATGTTCTTCGAAGGCTGTTTGATGAGAACCAGTTAGTACCTTCCCATTCCTATAGCATGTTCTTCGAAGACTGTCTGATGAGAACCAGTTAGTACCTTCCCATTCCTATAGCATGTTCTTCGAACGCTGATGAGAACCAGTTAGTACCTTCCCATTCCTATAGCATGTTCTTCGAACGCTGATGAGAACCAGTTAGTACCTTCCCATTCCTATAGCATGTTCTTCAAAGGCTGTCTGATCAGAACCAGTTAGTACCTTCCCATTCCTATAGCATGTTCTTCGAAGGCTGTCTGATGAGAACCAGTTAGTACCTTCCCATTCCTATAGCATGTTCTTCGAAGACTGTCTGATGAGAACCAGTTAGTACCTTCCCATTCCTATAGCATGTTCTTCGAACGCTGATGAGAACCAGTTAGTACCTTCCCATTCCTGTAGCATGTTCTTCGAAGGCTGTCTGATCAGAACCAGTTAGTACCGTCCCATTCCTATAGCATGTTCTTCGAAGGCTGTCTGAGGAGAACCAGTTAGTACCTTCCCATTCCTATAGCATGTTCTTCGAAGGCTGTCTGAGGAGAACCAGTTAGTACCTTCCCATTCCTATAGCATGTTCTTCGAAGGCTGTCTGATGAGAACCAGTTAGTACCTTCCCATTCCTATAGCATGTTCTTCGAAGGCTGTCTGATGAGAACCAGTTAGTACCTTCCCATTCCTATAGCATGTTCTTGACGCTGTCTGATGAGAACCAGTTAGTACCTTCCCATTCCTATAGCATGTTCTTCGAAGGCTGTCTGATGAGAACCAGTTAGTACCTTCACATTCCTTTAGCATGTTCTTCGAAGGCTGTCTGATGAGAACCAGTTAGTACCTTCCCATTCCTATAGCATGTTCTTCGAAGGCTGTCTGATGAGAACCAGTTAGTACCTTCCCATTCCTATAGCATGTTCTTCGAAGGCTGTCTGAGGAGAACCAGTTAGTACCTTCCCATTCCTATAGCATGTTCTTCGAAGGCTGATGAGAACCAGTTAGTACCTTCCCATTCCTATAGCATGTTCTTCGAAGGCTGATGAGAACCAGTTAGTACCTTCCCATTCCTATAGCATGTTCTTCGAAGGCTGTCTGATGAGAACCATTTAGTACCTTCCCATTCCTATAGCATGTTCTTCGAAGGCTGTCTGATGAGAACCAATGAGTACCCTTCCCATTCCTATAGCATGTTCTTCGAAGGCTGTCTGATGAGAACCAGTTAGTACCTTCCCATTCCTATAGCATGTTCTTCGAAGGCTGTCTGATGAGAACCAGTTAGTACCTTCCCATTCCTATAGCATGTTCTTCGAAGGCTGTCTGATGAGAACCAGTTAGTACCTTCCCATTCCTATAGCATGTTCTTCGAAGGCTGTCTGATGAGAACCAGTTAGTACCTTCCCATTCCTCTAGCTTGTTCTTCGAAGGCTGATGAGAACCAGTTAGTACCTTCCCATTCCTATAGCATGTTCTTCGAAGGCTGTCTGATGAGAACCAGTTAGTATTTTCCCATTCCTATAGCATGTTCTTCGAAGGCTGTCTGATGAGAACCAGTTAGTACCTTCCCATTCCTATAGCATGTTCTTCGAAGGCTGTCTGATGAGAACCAGTTAGTACCTTCCCATTCCTCTAGCATGTTCTTCGAAGGCTGTCTGATGAGAACCAGTTAGTACCTTCCCATTCCTATAGCATGTTCTTCGAAGGCTGTCTGATGAGAACCAGTTAGTACCTTCCCATTCCTATAGCATGTTCTTGAAGGCTGTCTGATGAGAACCAGTTAGTACCTTCCCATTCCTATAGCATGTTCTTCGAAGGCTGTCTGATGAGAACCAGTTAGTACCTTCCCATTCCTCTAGCTTGTTCTTCGAAGGCTGATGAGAACCAGTTAGTACCTTCCCATTCCTATAGCATGTTCTTCGAAGGCTGTCTGATGAGAACCAGTTAGTACCTTCCCATTCCTATAGCATGTTCTTCGAAGGCTGTCTGATGAGAACCAGTTAGTACCTTCCCATTCCTATAGCATGTTCTTCGAAGACTGTCTGATGAGAACCAGTTAGTACCTTCCCATTCCTCTAGCATGTTCTTCGAAGGCTGTCTGATGAGAACCAGTTAGTACCTTCCCATTCCTATAGCATGTTCTTCGAAGGCTGTCTGATGAGAACCAGTTGGTACCTTCCCATTCCTATAGCATGTTCTTCGAAGGCTGTCTGATGAGAACCATTTAGTACCTTCCCATTCCTATAGCATGTTCTTCGAAGGCTGTCTGATGAGAACCAGTTGGTACCTTCCCATTCCTATAGCATGTTCTTCGAAGGCTGTCTGATGAGAACCATTTAGTACCTTCCCATTCCTATAGCATGTTCTTCGAAGGCTGTCTGATGAGAACCAGTTAGTACCTTCCCATTCCTATAGCATGTTCTTCGAAGGCTGTCTGAGGAGAACCAGTTAGTACCTTCCCATTCCTATAGCATGTTCTTCGAAGGCTGATGAGAACCAGTTAGTACCTTCCCATTCCTCTAGCATGTTCTTCGAAGGCTGTCTGATGAGAACCAGTTAGTACCTTCCCATTCCTATAGCATGTTCTTCGAAGGCTGATGAGAACCAGTTAGTACCTTCCCATTCCTATAGCATGTTCTTCGAAGGCTGTTTGATGAGTACCATTTAGTACCTTCCCATTCCTATAGCATGTTCTTCGAAGGCTGTCTGATGAGAACCAGTTAGTACCTTCCCATTCCTATAGCATGTTCTTCGAAGGCTGTCTGATGAGAACCAGTTAGTACCTTCCCATTCCTATAGCATGTTCTTCGAAGACTGTCTGATGAGAACCAGTTAGTACCTTCCCATTCCTATAGCATGTTCTTCGAAGGCTGATGAGAACCAGTTAGTACCTTCCCATTCCTGTAGCATGTTCTTCGAAGGCTGTCTGATGAGAACCAGTTAGTACCTTCCCATTCCTATAGCTTGTTCTTCAAAGGCTGATGAGAACCAGTTAGTACCTTCCCATTCCTATAGCATGTTCTTCGAAGGCTGTCTGATGAGAACCAGTTAGTACCTTCCCATTCCTATAGCATGTTCTTCGAAGGCTGTCTGATGAGAACCAGTTAGTACCTTCCCATTCCTATAGCATGTTCTTCGAAGGCTGTCTGATGAGAACCAGTTAGTACCTTCCCATTCCTATAGCATGTTCTTCGAAGGCTGTCTGATCAGAACCAGTTAGTACCTTCCCATTCCTATAGCATGTTCTTCGAAGGCTGTCTGATGAGAACCAGTTAGTACCTTCCCATTCCTATAGCATGTTCTTCGAAGGCTGATGAGAACCAGTTAGTACCTTCCCATTCCTATAGCATGTTCTTCGAAGGCTGTCTGATGAGAACCAGTTGGTACCTTCCCATTTCTCTAGCATGTTCTTCGAAGGCTGATGAGAACCAGTTAGTACCGTCCCATTCCTATAGCATGTTCTTCGAAGGCTGTTTGATGAGTACCAGTTAGTACCTTCCCATTCCTATAGCATGTTCTTCGAAGGCTGTCTGATGAGAACCAGTTAGTACCTTCCCATTCCTATAGCATGTTCTTCGAAGGCTGTCTGATCAGAACCAGTTAGTACCTTCCCATTCCTCTAGCATGTTCTTCGAAGGCTGTCTGATGAGAACCAGTTAGTACCTTCCCATTCCTATAGCATGTTCTTCGAAGGCTGTCTGATGAGAACCAGTTAGTACCTTCCCATTCCTATAGCATGTTCTTCAAAGGCTGTCTGATGAGAACCAGTTAGTACCTTCCCATTCCTATAGCATGTTCTTCGAAGGCTGTCTGATGAGAACCAGTTAGTATTTTCCCATTCCTATAGCATGTTCTTCGAAGGCTGTCTGATGAGAACCAGTTAGTACCTTCCCATTCCTATAGCATGTTCTTGAAGGCTGTCTGATGAGAACCAGTTAGTACCTTCCCATTCCTCTAGCATGTTCTTCGAAGGCTGTCTGATGAGAACCAGTTAGTACCTTCCCATTCCTATAGCATGTTCTTCGAAGGCTGTCTGATGAGAACCAGTTAGTACCTTCCCATTCCTATAGCATGTTCTTCGAAGGCTGTCTGATGAGAACCAGTTAGTATTTTCCCATTCCTCTAGCATGTTCTTCGAAGGCTGTCTGATGAGAACCAGTTAGTACCTTCCCATTCCTATAGCATGTTCTTCGAAGGCTGTCTGATGAGAACCAGTTAGTACCTTCCCATTCCTCTAGCATGTTCTTCGAAGGCTGTCTGATGAGAACCAGTTAGTACCTTCCCATTCCTATAGCATGTTCTTTGAAGGCTGTCTGATGAGAACCAGTTAGTACCTTCCCATTCCTATAGCATGTTCTTCGAAGGCTGTCTGATGAGAACCAGTTGGTACCTTCCCATTCCTATAGCATGTTCTTCGAAGGCTGTCTGATGAGAACCATTTAGTACCTTCCCATTCCTATAGCATGTTCTTCGAAGGCTGTCTGATGAGAACCAGTTGGTACCTTCCCATTCCTATAGCATGTTCTTCAAAGGCTGTCTGATGAGAACCATTTAGTACCTTCCCATTCCTATAGCATGTTCTTCGAAGGCTGTCTGATGAGAACCAGTTAGTACCTTCCCATTCCTATAGCATGTTCTTCGAAGGCTGTCTGAGGAGAACCAGTTAGTACCTTCCCATTCCTATAGCATGTTCTTCGAAGGCTGTCTGATGAGAACCAGTTAGTACCTTCCCATTCCTATAGCATGTTCTTCGAACGCTGTCTGATGAGAACCAGTTAGTACCTTCCCATTCCTATAGCATGTTCTTCGAAGGCTGTCTGATGAGAACCAGTTAGTACCTTCCCATTCCTATAGCATGTTCTTCGAAGGCTGTCTGATGAGAACCAGTTGGTACCTTCCCATTCCTATAGCATGTTCTTCGAAGGCTGTCTGATGAGAACCAGTTAGTACCGTCCCATCCCTATAGCATGTTCTTCGAAGGCTGTCTGAGGAGAACCACTTAGTACCTTCCCATCCCTATAGCATGTTCTTCGAAGGCTGTCTGATGAGAACCAGTTAGTACCTTCCCATTCCTATAGCATGTTCTTCGAAGGCTGTCTGATGAGAACCAGTTAGTACCTTCCCATTCCTATAGCATGTTCTTCGAAGGCTGTCTGATGAGAACCAGTTGGTACCTTCCCATTCCTATAGCATGTTCTTCGAAGGCTGTCTGATGAGAACCAGTTGGTACCTTCCCATTCCTATAGCATGTTCTTCGAAGGCTGTCTGATGAGAACCAGTTGGTACCTTCCCATTCCTATAGCATGTTCTTCGAAGGCTGTCTGATGAGAACCAGTTGGTACCTTCCCATTCCTATAGCTTGTTCTTCGAAGGCTGTCTGATGAGAACCAGTTAGTACCTTCCCATTCCTATAGCATGTTCTTCGAAGGCTGTCTGATGAGAACCAGTTAGTACCTTCCCATTCCTATAGCTTGTTCTTCGAAGGCTGTCTGATGAGAACCAGTTAGTACCTTCCCATTCCTATAGCATGTTCTTCGAAGGCTGTCTGATGAGAACCAGTTAGTACCTTCCCATTCCTATAGCATGTTCTTCAAAGGCTGTCTGATGAGAACCAGTTAGTACCTTCCCATTCCTATAGCATGTTCTTCGAAGGCTGTCTGATGAGAACCAGTTAGTATTTTCCCATTCCTATAGCATGTTCTTCGAAGGCTGTCTGATGAGAACCAGTTAGTACCTTCCCATTCCTATAGCATGTTCTTCGAAGGCTGTCTGATGAGAACCAGTTAGTACCTTCCCATTCCTATAGCATGTTCTTCGAAGGCTGTCTGAGGAGAACCAGTTAGTACCTTCCCATTCCTGTAGCATGTTCTTCGAAGGCTGATGAGAACCAGTTAGTACCTTCCCATTCCTATAGCATGTTCTTCGAAGGCTGTCTGATGAGAACCAGTTAGTACCTTCCCATTCCTATAGCATGTTCTTCGAAGGCTGTCTGAGGAGAACCAGTTAGTACCTTCCCATTCCTATAGCTTGTTCTTCGAAGGCTGTCCGATAAGAACCAGTTAGTACCTTCCCATTCCTATATCATGTTCTTCGAAGGCTGTCTGATGAGAACCAGTTAGTACCTTCCCATTCCTATAGCATGTTCTTCGAAGGCTGTCTGATGAGAACCTGTTGGTACCTTCCCATTCCTATAGCATGTTCTTCGAAGGCTGTCTGATGAGAACCAGTTGGTACCTTCCCATTCCTATAGCATGTTCTTCGAAGGCTGTCTGATGAGAACCAGTTGGTACCTTCCCATTCCTATAGCATGTTCTTCGAAGGCTGTCTGATGAGAACCAGTTAGTACCTTCCCATTCCTATAGCATGTTCTTCGAAGGCTGTCTGATGAGAACCAGTTAGTACCTTCCCATTCCTCTAGCATGTTCTTCGAAGGCTGTCTGATGAGAACCAATGAGTACCCTTCCCATTCCTATAGCATGTTCTTCGAAGGCTGTCTGATGAGAACCAGTTAGTACCGTCCCATTCCTATAGCATGTTCTTCGAAGGCTGATGAGAACCAGTTAGTACCTTCCCATTCCTCTAGCATGTTCTTCGAAGGCTGTCTGATGAGAACCAGTTAGTACCGTCCCATTCCTATAGCATGTTCTTCGAAGGCTGATGAGAACCAGTTAGTACCTTCCCATTCCTATAGCATGTTCTTCGAAGGCTGTCTGATGAGAACCAGTTAGTACCTTCCCATTCCTATAGCATGTTCTTCGAAGGCTGATGAGAACCAGTTAGTACCTTCCCATTCCTATAGCATGTTCTTCAAAGGCTGTCTGATGAGAACCAGTTGGTACCTTCCCATTCCTATAGCATGTTCTTCGAAGGCTGTCTGATGAGAACCAGTTGGTACCTTCCCATTCCTATAGCATGATCTTCGAAGGCTGTCTGATGAGAACCAGTTAGTACCTTCCCATTCCTATAGCATGTTCTTCGAAGGCTGATGAGAACCAGTTAGTACCTTCCCATTCCTCTAGCATGTTCTTCGAAGGCTGTCTGATGATTCTCTTCTGTTTTTGGAAACCCCAGACATTCCCAGCAGTAGTTGTCTTTAAAAGTCTTGTATATCTGAATAAGGTCTCCTCATAAATGATATCAGACACTGTACAAATTCAGTTATTGTACTCTTTCATAATAATTCAATTGGCACATCCATGGATATTGTTGGTGTATTTCCACTCTACTCTTTCCATTTCATTCATGCTTGTTTTCTTGCAAGGTTTTCATATTGTTATTCCATATGTAAGTAAAAACTAATTTCCTAGATTTTAGAAGTCTTTTGGCATTCTTCTGCCATAGACTACCCCTGACATTTTGAGCCAGTTGCCTGCAGCCCCTCTGATTCTAGATTTGACCACCTCATTCAAAATTCCCTTCTCCTCAGCCACACCTCCCAGATACCCAAAGCTTTTAACTTGATCCACTGTTTTCCCTTCAGTCTTAGTTTTCAGCTTCTGTTTTGCCCTGTTTGCCTCTGAGACAACCATGTTGTCTGAATTAAGTCTCAACCCATGTAACTTCAGTTTTGCATTCCATTCCCCTGTAATTTTCTGAAGTTCTTACTCAGAGTCTGCCTGTAATGCCATATCGTCTGCATACAGCAACTTTGTTGATCTCTTCCGTCCAACCTGTTTGCTTATGTAGTCCATCACCAGTATGAACAGTAGTGGGCTGAACTGTGATGCACACCAGCTCCCACTGGGATCCCGTCTGTCATTCCAAGCACTGTTTGTACTTGTGTCATTGACTCTTTGTAATTCTACCAGTCTTTCTGGTACTTTGGTCCATTGCAGGATTGCCCAAGTCAGCTTTCTGTGGGACCCTGTCGTATGCTTTCTGTTAGACTAGGAATGCCCATTTGGACTCTTTCCGCATCTCCACTATCAATTGCAGTGCAGACAGATGGGTTGTGCTGCATCCTGATCTGAATCTGAACTGCTGATCTCCTGTTTTATGTTCTACTCTGTGAATTCATTTTTCAGTTGCCCTCCCCAGGGCTTTTATGTAGTGTGACAGGAGGTTGATACATCTATATTGCCCACAGTTGCGAATACCCCATTTGTTCTTGTACACTGATACTAGAATGCTTATTGTCCAGTCCTCTGGAATATACTTTTCTCGCCATATTGCTGCAAGTATCCTCTGGAGCCATTTTTCCCATAAAACATTCAACATCTTGATCAGATCACATCTTAATATTAAAAAACTGAAGTATTACCTGAGAACCAGTGTAAAAATAAACCCATAAAATCCAACACTGTAATGCTAGGCATTCCAAGGACAACAGGACCGCTTCTTTAGTGTATACAAATGTAATAACCGCTTTCATCAGTCTTCAGATTAAAGCAGTTATTAGGTTTGAACAGGCTAAAGAAGTGGTCCTGTTGTCCTTGGAGTGCCTAGTATTATAATCTTGATCACATTTGCTGCGACTTCATCTCGGCCTGCTGTTTCACCTGACTTAATTTTCCGAAGAGCTCTTTTTACTTCTTTAAAGTGAGATGTTGTTCTTCCTCTTTCATCATGAACTGCTTCTGGAGCAATAAGGCTTCTGTGGGGTTTTCTTCATTCAGAAGCTGCCGGAAGAACAACTTCCATCTGGCTTTGCTATCTTCTGGATTTGTAAACAGATTGTTAGTGACATCTGTTATGACAAATGTCTGCCGGCTATTCTAGCCATTGTTATATAACTCCTGAAAACAGCATTTCCAGAATAGTAAGGTTTTCCAATGATTGACCTACACACTTAGGGAAACATAAAGGAAGCCATTCACATAATTCCTGAAAGCTGTGATTCCAGAGTAGCAAGGCTTTCCACTGAGTCACCAACTTATTTTTCAGAATTATACTTGTTGACTGTAGATATGCTTGTTTATCAAGTGACATTGGTTTCAGGAAGAACCCTGGAAATAAGTGTTATTAAAGGAAAGTCCAGAAGAAAGAGTAGAAGGTTGAAAAGAAACTTTTAATAAGGTGACTGCAGGCAGAAGCAATATGAGCGCTGAGTTCACAGCATGTATCTGCTGCGTCAGCTGCAGGTAGTATAGTAAATTCTCAGCATGGTCTGACACTCATTTCCAAGTTACCTGCATCATGTGATGTGATCCTATTGCAGTGATTGGTTGGCCTGTTTAATAAGTAAGTATAGTTGTGCAGCGTGGTCTGACTGATTGGCCTGTTCGATTTAATAAGTTAGTATAATAATTGTCAGTATGGTCTGACACTCATTCCCAAATTACCTGCATCATGTGATGTAGTCCTCTTGCAGCGATTGGTTTGCCTGTTTGATTAATAACTATGTGAAAAGAATAATTCACATGTTAACTCTGGACATCTAATGGATGTTGCATCAATATTAGAATAAGAGGCCAAGATCATAGGGTTGCTGATTACATGTCCCCAAATGGAGTCATAGTGGGTATCCACATATTAGCATGTCTTTCACTAACTATGAAATTATTTTGATTAACTACAGATATTTCTAGAACTAGAATATATATAGTAAAAAATATTGTAGAAAATTTTAATTATGGACTACATCTATTTACAGATTTGGTAACTGGGTGTTCACACTAGTACTATATTGTCATTTTTACAGAGGAGGCCTAGCTCAACTTATACAGCAAGTTATTTAAGAGCATACCAGTATAGATTTATTATTATTATTATTATTATTGTTATTGTTATTATTGTTATTGTTATTATTGTTGTTGTTGTTATTATTATTCAGGGCAGTGTCCTTAATCACAGTTGGGTATCCACAAGAAGACATAACAACAGAAAAAGAAAGTTGCACAGCCAAAAATCAGGCCTAAGTGGCAGATTAGATTACAGAGCAGATCTGAATCATTTATTTGTTTGTTTATTAATTTGCTTATTTGGCTTATTTATTTATTTATTTTGCAGGTAAATGACTAGAATCTCAGGTACCCTTTGCAGCCACAAACTAGGTGCATTTAAAGATGAAATATAGTTGTATGCATTCATATTCAGAATTAAACACAAGATGATAAAAGAAGAAAACAGGGTGGAGGTGAAAAAAAAACAAAATATCATCAGTTAAAAAAGGAAAATCGGCTTCAGACATGATAAAAGGCAGAGTTTAGACTGGAGTATAAGATATCTTAAGTTTGAATGCTAACCAGGCAGATCAGTGCATCATGAGACTGCAAACGATGCACTCACTGTATCAATCTATCCGCTCTGTGTCTTGCCCCCTTTCTTTACCCTTAGTACACATAAGCCAGTTTTGAACCCTAGCTGTGCATTCCCCCATCTAATGTCCTCATCAATGTGGATTGCTACTCCAGCCCAACTCTTTTTGCCATATTCCTAAACAACCTGCACTCAGGCATATCCATTCCCAGCCCTTCTTGTCATTGGTTCAGTGATGCCTGCAATGTTCACCCTCCCTTGCTGTGTAGCACTTTTTACAGCTCCTGTATCGTCAGAAACACTCCTCAATAACTGGAGAAGCTACCCTTATGTGTGGCCATGTTCTGTATCCTTCCTTACATTATGTCTGCTTCCTAAACACCTACACTCTCTTCTGCATTTTTCCATCTTAGTTTAACACATTACAGCTCAGTGAGACCTCCAGATGATTCTTTAGTCACATCCTACTGATGACTGTAGTCGTCTAATATCGCCATTTTATGTTTACATTAAGAAGTCTAAAACCATGCTGTATATACAAATTATTAAATTATTCCACCTTAACAGTTATATGATGAAAACTGCAACTGCATTAATACTTGTTTTTTTGTCTGGTGCAGATAAAGAGATATTAATTGGTGGTCATATCATATTTATTTATAGTGTTATAAATTTTATATTTTTCTAAATGTTTTAACAACCAGGTGGCACAGACAGAACTCCTTAGCCTCATATGAAAGCCCTCAGCTACATGAATAAAATGCCACTGATAGTGTGTATGTAACTTGAGTGGTTGTTGAGATAGCGTAAGTTGTTTACAAAATATTACAAATGTAATAGTTACTGTCATACCTCTCAAGTGTACCTCATTATGGGGAACATACCTCATTTGGGGTCTTAAAAAAATTCATGTTCCTCGAAGTTCCACATTGAAAGGGTCTGTCACACATTCAGTGTTAGGATTTTTTTTAACTGATATCCATGTTAAAGAGAAATGAATCACATTAATTCATTTAAAGATCTTTTTTTGTAAGCAAAACCAGCATATTTTGTCCATCCTTTGACCTTCCTAGTTGAAGCTGTTAGTAAGCTGTTAGTTCCACATTTTGCCCATTTGTTCCACATTATGACGGCTAATATTCCTCATTTTGGAGATGGATGGTTGAGAGTTATGGTTACTGTGTTTACTGTGACTTAGATCAGTTTAAGACCTAGAACCCAAGGAATGCTACCACTGTAAAACAGTTTGCGCTGAAGAGTTTGCTTTTACATTTCATTAGTAACCCTTATGGTTTCAGAGATACGGACATTTGTTTGAAATGTAGGGACACAGTTTGATCCTGTCGAAACACTTAGGCTCTACCCATTGGAAGTTACAGTGCAAACTTCCTCAGCTCCATTGCAGGGAATGAGTTAGACACAGATGGATGTACCTTTTACCCCAGCACTAAACATGTCTTCATTCTGGGATAGGGTGGAACGTGTCCCTTGCACAGAGCTGGTGGTCTTTTTCCATTCTTCCTACCTGCAGTAAGCCTTTCTCTGTTGTCCTCGTTGAGTTATTTAATTATGTACACTTGCAATGTCACTCACTCTACAGATAACCAGAGTTTTTGATTAGATCCAAGTCTGTTTTTCTAAAAAGCCTGCTTCTTGTTTGATCGTTTCTTGGTACATAAGGATTTGTCTTTTATGTCATTTATTAATGAGGTCATACAAATCACATTTACAGTCTGTATGTTTATTCTTTAGTGCAGTAATATAAGCATCTGTCATCTCTGTAGCACCTTGAGTCCTTCTGTAAAGGACATTTGCTGAACATTTTTTTTTGTAGCATATACACTAATTATTCAAGGAAAGCAGACTTGACTTAATTTATTTGCTCCTCAGAATTTATTTAATCCTGAAATAGGATGGCAGATGCTGATACAATTTAATCCTGAAATAGGATGGCAGATGCTGATACAAAATTTATCTGATCTTCTCTTGCGTTCCAACTACCATGATCAGCTAGTGAGAATTCAAGTTAATTCACAAGGAAAAACATCACTGGACAATATTCCAGCTGTATCCCACTGCAGTAAACCAACTTCGGTGCAAATTTAGTGCAAAATCATTCCTCTAGCTAGTCAATAAAAGGAAGGCTGGGTGCAAAAAAAAAGTCAAGTAATATTAATTACAACAAGAAGGCCTTTCTGTGCTTATCTGCATAATTTAAATTCTGCTGAAATTTCTGAAATCGTTTTATATCATGTACAGTGACAGTTCACCTCTGGTAAGGAAAAAGAAAAATTATTTTTTAAAGAGTTATCAGGCTGTACTCGACTCATGAAAAATAACAATGTCATGTCTAAAGTATATTTCTCTTCTGCAGTTTGCTCTACTGTTGATCGTGTCTGGGTAGAACTAGCAATAAATATGACCAGTTGGACAGTGTAGTGGTGCAGTGGTAGCTTTGTCGCCTGACAGCAAGAGGTTCTTCGGTTCGATTCTCGGCTGAAGTGCCTTCTGTGCGGAGTCTGCATGTTCTCCTTGTGTTCATGTGCGTTTCCTCTGAATGCTCTGGTTTCCTCCCACGTTTCAAAGACATGTGGATGGAGCATTTCTCCTTGGGTCTCCACTGGAAATTGGCTATTTTCCAGGTCGGACTTTCCCCGATAAACAAATAGGTTCATGTGTGTGTACTAGGCTAATGACCCTGGAGCATTTACAAGCCTAGGCCATAGAAGTGCCCTGGTATCATCCCACCTGACGTTAGTTCCCAGTGCCTCTATCAAGTAGAGCCACTGGAGTAATCCCCGAAGTGAACTTTCTATTACCCATCAACTCATCAAGATTTCTCTTGAGGGTCAGCGAGGTGCTCTGCTTGACATGTATGGGAAGTCTTTTCCAGACCATGGGCACTCTCTGATGAGGAACCTGTCCCTCCAGCATGTTCTGTTGATTGTGGTGAAGGGGTTGAGGTCTCTGGAGTGTGTGGTGTAGAGGGATTGGGATTTCTTTAGATGTAGCATTTCTAATAGCGCTGGTTCAGACATGACTTTTTAAGTCTGGCAGAGATCACCTCTAAGTAGGCGATATGAAACAGAGAATAGCTGGAGTCTTTTGAGTTTGTCCGTGTAGGACATGTGTTTAAAGCCTAAGATCCTCTTCATGAGGTACTACTGTGGCCTCACAATCTGTTGCAGGTGTCTAATGAGGTACATGCCAAACAGGGCTTTATACTCTATGATTGGTCTAATGAGGGAAGAGTAGAGAGAGAGACAAAGACCTCTTTCTTACTGGATGCAAAACCCTTGGTAATGAGATGTGCCACATACAAGGACTTCCTGACCACAGTGGCAATGTGGTGGTCGAAGGAGAGGTTGCTGTCAGCCTGCATCTCCAGATCTTGTATAACGCCTTCAGTATTCAGTGAGCTTCCATCGATGTGGTAATTAGTGGGAACTGAGTTTTTACCAAAGGGGATGACAACGGATTTTTTGGCGTTAAGCTTAAGGCCATGGTTTCAACACCAGTTATTGGTCTCAATGAGGCCTTTCCTTAGGATGCCTGCATCACTTGGGGAGTTAATAATGGCTGCCAGCTTGCAGTCATTTGCAAACCTGATTAGCCAGAGTCCCTTTGTGTTGGCCTGGACTTCGGAGAAGTAGATGCCAAACAGGAGAGGACCCAGGACCGATCCCTGTGGGATTCCACTCATGACTGGTTGGCAGTCTGACTTGGAGTTCGCTACTTTCACACTGCGTGTTCTATCTGTGAGCCAGTTTGCAGCCCACCTAGTGATATAGGGGTTGAAGCCTAGTTTGGTGAGTTTATCAATAATTCCCGTGTGAGGAATGGTATCTAAGGCCTTGGCCAGATTGAGGTAGGCTGCATGCACTGCTTTACCTTCATCCACAACCCTGATGACAGACTCAAAGAAGTCAACCAGGTTGAGCAGGCATGATCTCCCTTTCACAAAGCCAAACTGCATGGGGTCTAGAGTTTGGAGATTCCCTATATCTTTCGTAATCAGGTCCATGATGATGCACTCCATAGCTTTATATATCAGATTCATCAGGCTAATGGGGCGATAATTCCCAGAGTCTGCAGTCACTCCCCCTTTACGAAGAGGGATGACTGTAGCAGTGTGCCATTCAGTAGGGACAAAGCCTGAGGTAAAGCTGTGATTGAACAGAGCACACAGATGTGGTGCCAGTTCACTTTGTAGTTCATGTAGAACACATCCAGGGATATTGTTGGGTCCCATGGAAGCTGCATTATTGGCCTTGGACAATGCAGCTTTAACCTGTGCAGCAGTAATGCTGGGTGCCTGGCATTCCTCCGCTATTGTGATTGGTCTTTTGCGGGGGGGGTAAAACTGGCACTGAATCTGTATGCCAGTATGTTGGCAATATCTATTGGCTCAGTATAGGAGGTACCATTGTGCAGTAACTCAGAGCAAATCTGGGTTTTGGCGTGAAGGTTAAATAAATAAAATAAAATAAAATAAATAAATAAATGATCTAGAAGCTGGACCCGATGATGTGCTTGTTTACTTTATTAGTCAACATTGTTTTGTACTTTATACCTGTTATGATCAGTTTGCTCCAAATGTGATTACTTTCTGCATCCTTACGTGATTTATTGAAAGGAGCCATTGATCTTCCCATTTCAAGGAATGCGATTCTCATATACCTGATAAGCTTAACTTGTGCCTTTAGGGAAAATATTTGAAAGGGATATGTATCTTTACCTTTAACACCCTTAAAAAGATTGATAATATCCTATGTAGATGTATTCATTGCTTTGATTTTTAACTTGTTAGAGTTTGATTTTAATGTTGTGGATAGTCGTGATGTGGGTTTACCCTCTGACTTAGTATAGCTTGACCTGTTAAAGCTTTATATTCAGTTCCTAAGTTCTGAGGATGTAAAACAACAAGATATAAAGTAGACCCTTAAGCAGTCAGAAATCCAATGTATTGTTTATCAAACACAAGTATAGTAGACAGCAATCAAAATCAGGTTTCGGAATAGAAGCAAGTTTGTAAAGGAGTTCCCAAGTGTCTGAATTGGGCCAGCTTTTGTTTAACGGTTTCATGACATCCTTTCCCAGTTATAATCATGTATGGTGTAGCAAATTTGTTGGAGAAGTCACTCGCTCAGTAGTATGAAGATGTCCTTACATTCACCGCTGCAGTATTCCTTACTAGTGGGATTCCCTGTTGTGAAGTCCTCCATCCATCCCAGTTTACAAAAATTTCCATTGCTTTAAGGTACACTGAACATCACTTGCTTTCTCCTTGCATAAGGTAGGGCATAAAAGTGGCATTTAGACGTACCATCCTCAAAACTTTTTGCCGCCAGTCCGAATGCTGTTTTAGCTGCCGGTCTGTTGCATACATCTGTTTTTTTTTTTTGCCATTTTTCTGTTTATTGGCTTTCGTTGCTTGGGACTTCCTCTCAGGTAGTTCGTCATTCTATCAACTGTAGTTATGATGTTGCAGATGCCTTTTCAAGGGCTGCTGCTTCTGGCTCAGTTCTGAGGAGATATTCATGGCTTCAGCTTCCACTTTTGCCTGATGATATTAAGGCTAAGTTGCTGGATGCTCCTCTGGATAATAAACTTTTGTTTGGTGAAGCAGCTGTTGGTTTATTTAAGTCTCTTCAGGACAAGGGGAAGGCTTTACAGGAGCTTAAGCATGTCTTTGTTTCTCCTGTGCCTAAATTTCAACAGAACTACCCTTCTAAGCCAGCCTTTGTTCATAGGCAGTCTTGCCCTCTTTCTAAAGGCAAAAAGGGTAGTAAATGGACTCCTGCTAAAGCCACTCAGACTGCAGGGATTCTTAAGCCTTTCTTTCCTGACAAACTGTCTGACTGTCCACCCATTCCCAGCTACATTCCTCTGTCTCTTCATCTTTCTCTCTCTCTTCCTGTTTGGCTCCGAATTACCCAGAATTCTTGAGTTTTGTCAATCGTTTGTCAAGGGTACTTCATGGTCTGGATTTCCCATCCTCCTTTTATGGGCATTCCTCAGCCTCCTCGGGAACAGCTTCCTTTTTTCCCCCAGAGGTTTTTTGGGACCTCTTGTCTCAGGGTACTTTTCAAGAAGTACCTGTGTCCCAAAGGGGGAAAGGGTTTTATTCCAGAATGTTTCTAGTCCCCAGAAAATAAGGTACTTGGAGACCAATTCTAGACCTCTCCCATCTGAATACCTTTCTGAAGGTGCCTTCCTTTCAGATGCTGTCCTTCTCTCCCATCTGAATACCTTTCTGAAGGTGCCTTCCTTTCGGATGTTGTCCTTCTCTCCCATCTGAACACCTTTCTGATGGTGCCTTCCTTTCGGATGTTGTCCTTCTCTCCCATCTGAATACCTTTCTGAAGGTGCCTTCTTTCGGATGTTGTCCTTCTCCCCCATCTGAACACGTTTCTGAAGGTGCCTTCCTTTTGGATGTTGTCCCTTAAGTCCCTTTTTCCTCTCTTGCTCCGTCAGGCCTTTCTGGTGTCTCTGGACCTCAAGGATGCTTATCTCCCTATTCCGATCCATCCTCTTTTCAAGAGATGTTTGCATTTCTCTGTTGTTTCCTGGCATTTTCAGTTCTGTGCTTTGCCCTTTGGCCTTTCTATTGCACCAAGGGTGTTCCCCAAATGCCTTGCTCCTGTGATTGCCTTTTGCAGGATACAAAGGATTCAAATCTTTCCTTATTTGGATGACCTGCTGCTTGAGGCATTTTCTGCAGAGGTCCTTTTGCAAAATCTTTATTTTACCATTTCTCTTCCTCGGAGCCTGGGGTTCACAATAAACTTACTTCCCTGACTCCTTCTCAAGATCTTATCTTTCTGGGTTGCAGGTTTCAAACGGTGCCAGTGCTGGCATCCCTCCTGCCTCCTTCAAAGGCATTAACTCATTTCTTTCTTTCAAACTCTTCTTCCCCTGGCCTCTATTTCAGCCAGGGAGTTCCTGGGAGCTATGGGGTTCATGGCTTCCACCATTCCAATGCTTCCTTTGGCCAGGCTCCACATGAGGAAGTTCCATTGGTTTCTGAAGTCGGTGTGGCTTCAGCATGCGCATCCTGTAGACTTTCCTGTTCCTCTTCTCCCATGTCTCAATGTCGAACTTCTGTGGTAGATTCAGCAGTTGTCTCTGAATCCAGGGCTTCCTTTTCATCCTCCTCTTCCCTCTCAGGATCTGTTCACAGATGTTTCAGATGTGGGATGGAGAGCAACGCCTGGCTCCCTGAAGGTTCAGGGAGTGTGGCCGCCTCGTCAGCTGAAGGAGCACATCAACATCAAAGAGATGAAGGCTGTTCTGCTGGCTCCTCAGGCCTTTCATCCTCTCGTCTCTGCAGGGCCTCTCAAGGTATTCATGGACAATACCACAATCTATCAACAAACGGAGGGTACTAGATCCTACCATCTTTGCTGGCTGGCACTTCTGGTATGGGATCTGGCTCTCCAGTATCATGTGACTCTTCAAGCAGTTTACATTCCCTCAGATCAGAACATTGTGGTAGACAATCTGAGCAGGTCCTTCACTCAATCCCATGAATGGATGCTTCACAGGGATGTGTTTCTGGACATTATCCACCAGTGAGGTACCCCTCAATTAGATCTCTTTGCCTCCCCTTTTGAACAAACAACTTCCTCTGTTTTGTGCTAGAGTCTCAGCTCCTCTGGTCTGGAAGGTGGATGCCCCTCATTTTCTTGGAAGGGGATGTGTATTTATGCATTCCCTCCCCTTACTCTCATTCTGAGAGTCCTGTTCAAGATTCAATGGGATGCTTCCAAAATCTTGTTGGTGACCCCCTTTTGGCCATGACATCACTGGTTCCCTCTACTTCTGCATCTAGCCAAGGGCAATCATCACAAGTTATCTCACAGGGTGGATCTCCTCACACAGGACGAAGGGTCTCTCATCCATCCCCACCTGTCCACCCTTCAACTGACACTGTGGGTGATAGGGTTTTGATTCCTCATAGACACTTTTTTATTGAGGATGTGCTGCAGGTCCTGCAGGAGGCCAGGAAACCTGCTTATCTAGATGGAAGACATTTTCTGTTTGGTGTCTTTCTGGTGACCTGGACACACTTTCTGTGGCTGTTTCTTTGGTCCTTTCTTATTTGTGTGAGTTGCTCTGTGCTGCTTTGGCCATTCCTTCTATTAAGGCCCACATATCCGCTCTCTCTGCTTTTCTGCCTTTAACAGCCCCGTTATCTTCTAGATTTGAGGCTAAGCAGTTTCTTAAAGTTGTCCTTAATATTACACCTCCCAGGAAGCCTGTTCCTCCTCCCTGGGATCTTAATTTTGTTCTGGAAAAATTGACTCAGGCTCCTTTTCAGCCTGCTGTTTCAGCTTCCTTGCAAAACTGTTCTTGAAAGAGAGTTATTTTGTTAGTTCTTACTTCTGCCAGAGAGGTGTCTTGAGTTGCAAGCCCTTATAGCTTATCTGCCGTTTTTGATATTTCATGAGGACAGAGTGTCCTTGCGTACAAATCCTTCTTCTTTTATGCCCAAGGTGATTAATGAGTAGTCACTTAATCAGTCTATTAATTTGTCTACCTTTTTTCCCTCTCTGCAATCTAACAGTGAAAGGGTGCTGCATACCTTAGATGTGCATAGACAACTTAGATCTTATTTGGATAAAACTAAAGCTATCACGAAGTCTAACCAGTTACTTGTTCCCTTTTATCCTAGATGTTCTTCGTGTTTCACTGTTGCAGTCATTACATTTGGGTAAAGGCTATTTCTTTTTGTTACACTTTTCATGGCGAGAGCTTTCCTTGTTCTGTTACAGCTCATTCCACTAGAGCTGTGGCTTCTTCTGGTGCTTTTTTCAAAGGCTTAGACACTAATTCTATTCTTGAAGCTGCTACCTGGACTTCAGTGCATACCTTTACCAAACATTACCACCAGAGCCAGATCTGGGTTTGCCAATGCCATTCTTCATGCCTTCTTAGAGGTTCTGCTGCTTCCTCCTCTCCTCTTCCCAAGTTTCTTCTTGACCTTTGGCCTCTCCCATTTATAAGGAATACAGCAGTGGTGCATGTAAGGACATGATACAGTTGTGTAAAATCTTACCATAATGGTAGATGTCCTTTCCTTCACTAATCCAGTATTCACTCCCTCCCCCTGGTCTTTTTTTCCTTCATGAATGTGCAGGTTCTCCTTTGTTTCCCTTGGACTGCTGTTCCTACTGGGGCAGTCAGTTCTGAGGATGGTAACCCTGAACATCACCTTTATGCCCTACCCCATGCAATGAGTAAGCAGGTGATATTCAGAGTACCTTAAAGCAAAGGAAATCTTTTGTAAACTGGCTGAGCGGAGGGCTTCATGGCAGGGAATCCCATTTGTAAGGGAGGACATCTACCGTTATGGTAAGATTTTACACAACTGTTCTTTTTAATGACAGGGCTAAACTGCAGAACCATCTGACACAGTACTGGTGTGTGTGTGTGTGTATGTATGTGCGTGGGGGGGGGTTCAGCTGTGTTTCAGTATTAAAATATGTGGTTGTAGCATTTTGGAACAAATAATGAAACATAAGTTTGTCATTGATGATTAACATTTTGGAGATGTTAAATAATTTATTGATATTGGTACCTTTATTGATGACCAACTTTCTTTTAAAGTAAATGTTCAAGTAATGACTAAGATGTGTTATTACATTCAGCGAACCGTACGGCTAACTTGCTGCTACTACTTTGTAAGTCTATAATAAGATGTCATATAGTGCATAATAATTTATTATGCTACTATATAGTGCATGCACACTTTATCTCAAAAGGTGTAGTGATTATTTAATTTTAAAAAATCAACACCTTTAGAAACCTGTGTTACCTTGTTAGACTACAATAACATATTCTCAACTTTATTACCACCTTATCTGATGGGTTTTGATTTGTTTTTATTTATTATTTGTTTAACTGGATAAAGTGCTGATGTGTGCAACTGTTTTCAAGTCTCAACCTGCAACAAAAAAAATACAATAAAGTGATCATTGGTTAATTGTGTGGCAGTGATAGTATCAGGATATGTGTGTTTTAATGGAATGATTAAGACTGAAATACAAGCACACTGTATGCAGACACCCTTGAGTGTTCATAGGTTCATACTAGGCTATCTGCCCTAGGGCATTTATAAGCCTAGCCAGAGTGTGTTTGGCTTTCGCCACCCATTTTAAATTAATTTTGCTATGCCCTTTTTCGAGGTTAGTATACTGTGCCTCTGTCTAACAGTGACACAGAAGTGATACCTGGGGTAAACCTACGATCTCCCATCCACTCATCAAAATTCCTCTTGAAGAGAGTCAATGAGGGACTCTGCCTAACCTGGACTGGGATTTTATTCCGGAGTGAAGAGAGCCTCTGGGTTATGAATCTGTCCCTCCAGCATGTCCTATTTATTTCAGTGCTGAGGTTCAAGTCTCTCGAGTGTGTAGCTCGATGGGATTTGGATTTTCTGAGGTGCAGCTTGTCCATTAATTCTGGGTTGGACATGGCTTTATACATCAGGCACAGATCGCCTCTGAGCAGGCGGTATACCACTGAGTAGAGCTGGAGTTTCTTTAACCGGGCAGCATATGGCATCTGTTTGAGCCCTTCGATCTTCTTGGTGAGGTACTTTTGGGGTCTTTCCAGTTGCTGCAGGTGTCTGGTAAGGTACATCCCAAAAGGGGCATTGTGCTCAATTATGGGCTTGATGAGGGATGAGTAAAGAGGCACGATGACCTCCCCTGATCTAGATGTGAATCCCTTCATGATTAGGTGGGCTATATAAAATGTTTTTCTAACCACTTTGGCCACGTGGTTGTCAAATGAGGGATTACTATCAACTTGGGTCCCCAGGTCCCTAATTACTACTTCTGTACTTAATGGATTACCACCTGTGTGGTAATTTGTGGGCACTTTGATTTTGCCAAAGGGGATGACTATACACTTTTTGGCGTTTAGCTTGAGGCCATGGCTCTGGCACCAGTTGTCTGTTTCTATGAGGCCCTTTTGGAGGATGCATGTGTCAGCTGGAGAGTCGATTATGGCACCCAGTTTGCAGTCATCTGCGAACTTGGTCAGCCACAGTCCTTCCATGTTGGCCTGTACCTCCTAGAAATATATACCGAACAAGAGAGGTCCTGGACTGAGCCTTGTGGGACGCCACTTGTAACTGGTTTGGAGTCTGACATGGCTCCAGCAATTCTAACCATGTGGGTTCTGTCCTTGAGCCAGTTTGCAACCCATCTAGTGACATAGGGGTTTATATTTAAGCTGGTGAACTTATCTATAATGCCCAAGTAGGGTATTGTATCGAAGACTTTTGCGAGGTCCAGGTAGGCTGTGTGGACCATTTTCCCCTTGTCAATGGCCTTGTTGACTGTTTCAAAGAAATCGACCAGGTTTAAAAGGCAGGATCTGCCCTTAACAAAGCCGAACCGGGTAGGATCCAGTGTCTGTAGGTCCCCAATATTTTTATTTATGAGGTCCATGATGATCCTTTCCATAGCTTTGCAGACGAAGCTAGTCAGGCTTATGGGGCGATAGATTCCAGGATCCGTTGAGGCACCACCTTTGTAGAGCGGGACCACTGTTGCTGTACGCCACTCTTTGGGTACATATCCTGTAGTAAGGATGAGATTGAACAGTAGTTTTATGTTTGGGTTTAGCTCTTCTTGGAGTTCATGTAGGACGCAGCCCGGGACACCGTCTGGTCCCATTGATGCTGTGTGTTTTGCTTTGGAGAGGGCGGCTCTTACCTGAGCATCTGTGATGTCAGGGGGGCAGCACTCTGCTGGGATAGATATTTGCCCTTTTGGTGAGGGGGGGGGAGAAGTTTGCGGTGAACCTGTCAGCTAGGATGTTGGCAATGTCTGTGGGTTTGGTGTATTTTTTGTCATTTGGACTAATTCTGAGCATATCTGGGAATTCCCACCCAGGTTCCTAACATAACTAAAGAAAGCCTGGTGATTATCCTTAGTGTCCTGTGCAATTTTTCTCTCGAAGCTGGCCTTAGACGATTTTATGAGTGCCCGTAGTTTTTTGCTAATACTGATCAGAGATGCCTTCCCTTTTTGGGATTTTGCTCTATCATGTAGTAGCTTCCTCTTTCTATTGTATAGTTTGTTTATGGCTGGGGTCCACCAGACAGGACATCTACCTTTGGAGGATTAGGTCTTGGTTTTATTTGGGATTGCATGATCCATGCATTCCTGAAGGTGTGAGTTCTTCTCTCATCGGACTTCCTTTCTGTAGCTAGACATATTAGCATATTTAATATATATATAGACCCATATATGGGTCTATATTACAACGTCAAACTCACAGTAGTCCGAACTTTGTAATATCGAACCCATATGTTCGAAATGCGAAAATAGTGAAGCCACGGAACACCGATCCTCCCCAGGGAAAAAAATTGGTGGACTGTTTTCGTGGCTTTGCTATTTCCTCCACTTTGGTGCAATCTCGGACTTGGTATATTTAAGTAGGGGGGCTGTGGAAGGCACAGCCACCCACATTAGTTTAAGTTTAAAGTGTGCATATTGTTTTGTACCGAAACAGTGATTTTTTTTTTCCCCACTGGGAAAAAATCGCTGTTCTGTGTTTTTGTTCTTTTTGGGTTTTGAACTTCATGTATTTATTTATTTATTTATTTATTTGCAGTTGGTTACTAGGATAGTCCATTGGGCCAATAAGAACCCATTTTCAATGGAGTCCTGGGGAGAAAAGCTCCAAAACAAAGGTTACAAAAAGATTACAGCAGTTTACAACTTCAATCATTTGTAGTTTCAAGACAAAACAAAGATTAAGTAGTTACAATACAATTTTTAGGTTACATTTTGTAGAAAAACAAAACATTGCTTTAGTAAATATATAGTTTCTTGAAATGGAATAGTAGGATTTGAGAATTTTAAGAGGTTATTTACAGCTGGCTTAGTATTTGGTGTGTGGAAATATATGATATAGTTGCCTGTAGGAAGTGGAGAATAGGCTATTAGGGGTGGGAGCAGGAGCATTCCCACGTGGATGTTAGATGTGAGTGAAGTGATTTTTTAAAGGAAGGGAGGTTTGTGATGGTATGGATGGAGGGAGGGAGTTCCATAGGCATGCCAGGGCAAAGGACAGGAGGTTTTGTACTGGGGAACAAAGGGGTTTGTACAGTTCTATTAGGTTTTGGTTGCTAGATCTTAGGAGTCTTTGTGGCTGGTGCATTTTAAAGGTAGATCAGGGGGAGGGTTGAAAAATGAGGTTATTTGCATAAGTAAGCTGAGTATAGGAGAGATAGTTGGGAAGCTCTAGCCAGTTTAGTTTGTGGAGAGATGCACAGTGATGGGTTGATGATTTGTGGCTAGTGGCAAATTTGGCAATTTTATTATAACAAGAGGACAGTTTTGTCTTGAGAGATGATTGTAGGTTTGTTAGGAAAGGGGCATCATAAAGAAGGGAAGGGAGGAGAAATGTAGTAGCGAGAGTGAGCTTAGTAGATGTAGTGAGGTATCTGTTGTGTCGGTAGAGCATGCCAAGTTTTTGGTGGGTTTTTTTATGTTTAGTTGTAGGTGGGTATTGAATTTAAGCTGGTCATCGATCTGGACTCCTAGTAGTTTGGTTTCAGATTCCATTTCAAGAGGTGTGTTATTCTGGCTGGTGATGGTGAATAGTTTTCTATCAATGGTGTTGGTTTTAGAGGGGGTAAATACCATGAGTTTGGTTTTTGATGCATTGAGTGCTAGATGATTGTCTTTCATCCACTGTTCTGTGGTAGAGAAGGCATCTTGAGTCAGTTTTAAGAGAGCGGGGATGGATGTG
Source organism: Protopterus annectens (assembly GCF_019279795.1). Classification (NCBI taxonomy): domain Eukaryota; kingdom Metazoa; phylum Chordata; order Ceratodontiformes; family Protopteridae; genus Protopterus; species Protopterus annectens. The sequence continues at coordinate 450,569,235 of NC_056740.1, forward strand.
GCTGCACAGATAATTGTTGAATCATTTGCATATTGAATAAGGTAGGCATGAGGCATTGAGCGGAAGAAATAATTTATGAATATATTGAAGAGGAGAGGACCCAAAATGGAACCCTGGGGGACACCAGTGGGGGTGTTAAGGAAAGAGGAGATGGCTTTTTTCCACTTGACAGCTTGTTGCCTGTTGGAGAGATAGCTGGTGAACCAATTGAAAGAGGAAGGGGATAGGTTTAGGTTAGATAGTTTAGTCAGGAGAAGGTTGTGAGAGGTAGTATTGAAAGCCTTAGATAGGTCAAGAAGGAGGGTAGATACAGTAGAGCCAGAATCCCTGGCTTTATTCACAGTTTCCAGGAAGGATAGGAGGGCAGTCATGGTGCTGTGACTGGGTCTGAATCCGTGTTGGGTGGAAGTTAATGAGTTATTGTCTAAGAGATAGGGAAGGAGTTGAAGATGGATACATTTCTCTAGGAGTTTTGATATAGGAGAGAGGATGGCAATGGGACAGAAGTTAGTAATATTGTTATTATTGCCTCCTTTGTGCAGGGGAATGATGAAAGCCCTTTTCCAGAGTTTGGGTACAAGACCTTCTTGGATAGATCGATTGATTAGGATGCTGATGGGGAAGGCAATGGCTTCGGCAGCTATGCTGAGGAAGGATGAGGGAATGTTATCGGGGGCACTGGAGCATGGTTTTAGCTTTTGCAGGAGTTTTCTTATGGTAGAAGTAGGAATGGGTTTTAGGGAGAATGGTGGGAGTTGCGAGACTGGAGGTGAAGGAGGTGACAAAAGGGGGGATGCAGACTTAGGGGGTGAAGTGTTATTAGAGTAGGATGAGGTTAGTTTGGAAATAGAATCTATGAAAAAAAGAGTTGAATTGGGTGGCCAGATCTATATGTAGTACATTTGGGTTTGGGCTTGGGTTTTCATTTGAGCCGGGTTTTAGGAGGGTAGTGATACATTTCCAGAATTTTTGTGGATTGGTTTTATGGATCGATATTACATCGTTCGAACTCCTGTGAGTTTGACTATGTAATATAGACCCTATATATATATATATATATATATATATATATATATATATATATATATATATATATATATATAATATGAAACACACAGGCACACCTTATATGATACCTGTTAGGGATTGGTTGACTCCGCTACCATCGCTATAAATATATTTCTTTATCTCTAGCAGCTTGTGGTTGTGGCTGTGAATACATTTCCTTGTTGTACAGTCATGCCAGCTGTTTCTTTTCATTAACATCAACTATTCTAGCTGGGAAATTTTGCAGTAGTTTTAAGTTACAAAATTTTACACGATATTCCAATGAATATAAGGACAGTGGCATCATATAATTCAGAAGATACAATTGTAACAGCCACAAGGACTATTAGAAACAACAGTTCCACGTGTCTTGACAGCTTTCTTCATAGTGTGTCGGGTCAGTTCTTAACAACACTATCGATGATTGTTGTCAACAATTTCCAAACGTAGGATTCCACAACTACTGTGGTCCAAATGCACAAACATAGAATTATGTTAAACCCTGAAAACTATTGATCCATAATTTTAACTTGCTTACTGTGGAAAGTATTGAACTTGATGTGTTGCTGATTCGTATGGTTACTAGAAATTCTCTCCTTCACCTTCACCAATATGGGTTTGTTAAAGAAGCCCCTCTAAGTAACATCTGCACATTCACAACACCTAGCACCCAGACAGAATTTCAGTACACCTCTCTCTCCAGAGGGCTAATCGATTTCCTGTTACTGTGCAGCCTACAGTGTTACTTTCTACCTTTGCATTTAAGTTACTGTACAAAAATTATGGACCCTCCTTTGCCAATGAACTTGAAATTAATTCCTTCCTTTATAAGCTCTAGTCCAAAATGATAGCACTGTTTCTGTATGTAGACCATCTTTTAACCAACTGAGGAAAAATCTTTCAGCAGAATTCTGTCTTCATTTGAAACCACTTTCCCCCTGATTTCAGGAAACTTGTTGATCAGCAAGAATTCCAAAAGAAACAAATAGCTTACTTTAAGGAGATACGTAGCTTACCTTAAGGAGATACCTAGCTGCAAATTCTTGAAAGAAACAGGCTAGACTTCCCCCCAACTGTTATATATATTACCATCCAGTAATCTATTTTTTTACAACCACCAAACTAATTGTAAAAAAAAATTGTATTTCTCCACTGGGTCAATAAATACACTTTTTGCTGTCTATAGTCATTTGGAGAGACATACTTTTTATGTATATATTTTTATATACTTCAGCTATTAACAATGGTATAATTTTCGAAGGGCGGTGCTGTCTGGAACGTAGACATGAGGAGGTTGTAGAAAGTAGGCGTCCAAAAGCCGCTCCTTCAGCACGAGCAGTACAGATTCAGTGACATATCATTGTAATGTGGCTTCAGATTCAGTGACGTATCATTGTAATGTGGCTTCAGATTCAGTGGCATATCATTGTAATGTGGCTTCAGATTCAGTGACATATCATTGTAATGTGGCTTCAGATTCAGTGACATATCATTGTAATGTGGCTTCAGATTCAGTGACATATCATTGTAATGTGGCTTTGTTATTCAAAGTACATAACTACTGTCTTGTCCAGCATACTGTATGCAGGCTTCCCACCGACCACAGTAAATTAGAATTGCAGAGTCACCAAACTATTGCAGTGGGGGAGCCCTTAACAATAAAATACCACAAGTTGTCATTGAATTAGGCCAGAACTGAAAGCAAACATTGTATTAACTGGGGATGCTACTGTGTGGTAGACATGTATCTTGCTGTGCATTGTAAAGCGCTTCTAACACTGTCATAGCTACCTGTGTCCAAAGTTAGCGATGTCAGATCACCATGACATGGTCATTATTCTAGCTGTAGTGAATAAATTGAGAACACACTCCCTCATGTGTGCCCAACATTATATGTTGTGATTATGAAGCATCCTAGCAAGCATGGGAAAACATCTGCTTAGCAAAATCCTGCCATTGTGAATGCTATTACAAAATGTTGATCTATATTCAGTGGCAAAGGGCATGGTGTCGCAGAGAAGGGATTCACTGGCTTTCGTCTAAAGTAAAAGGTGCAGCTAGCTGGAATGTTTTATACCCAGTGAAAATTTTACCTCTCTCCTCAGGAAGTACATATAATGAGCAGGAAACTTTTCATTTGTATGGAATCCAGAATATGTTGGGGTTAGTGCCATTATTGAAACATGTTCAAAGATCCAACATTTACATGGAGGTTGTAGGGTACAGCTTTTTTCAGTGAATGCTGTGGCATTCAGGAGATACTAACAGTACTCAGTAAAGTGCATATTGTTTATCTTGAACTTGCCAAGACTCCAGACAGTCAGGAGCGGCCCTAGGTCAACTGGTGTCCTAGGCAAAAGACCTCCATAACACCCCCCACCACACTACCTGGTGCCCCCATCCTGGTCTACCTACACCAAATAAATACTGGAAAAGCACCCCTGCTAGACTGGCACCCTAGGTGGCTGCCTAAGGCCGGCTATGCAGACAGTGTTCTATGGAGGGAAATAACCAGCAAGTTAAAGGCATTAAGTGCTGATCTGTATGTGCTTCAGGAAGTAAAGTAAGGTTAAATAGCGGGATGCAGCAAGTTAGGGTGGGGGTTGTGACAGTGTGAGGTATTGCCAGCTATACCAGGAGAAGTAGGGCAGTGGATATGTAACATATGCTAGCACAGCTAGCTGGAGTTTTATAAAGAATTGTATGTCATTTGTATATCAAACAGATTTGTACAGGTGATTGTGTTGAAAATGTATTTATAAACTTGCTTGTGTTAAAAAAAAATGTACCAACAGTGGGTCCTGCTGGACAGAAGAAGAAATACACCTGTATGTATGGGCGCCATAATCGACTCTCCAGCCGACACGAGCATCCTCCAAAAGGGCCTCATAGAAACAGACAACTGGTGCCAAAGCCATGGCCTCAAGCTAAATGCCAAAAAGTGTATAGTCATCCCCTTTGGCAAAAACAAAGTGCCCACAAATTACTACATAGGTGGTAATCCATTAAGTGCAGAAGAAGTAATTATGGACCTGGGGACCCAAGTTGATGGCAATCTCTCATTTGACAACCACGTGGCCAAAGTGGTTAGAAAAACATTTTATATAGCCCACCTAATCATGAAGGGATTCACATCTAGATCAGGGGAGGTTATCGTGCCTCTTTACTCATCCCTCATCAGGCCCATAATTGAGTACAATGCCCCTTTTGGGATGTACCTTACCAGACACCTGCAGCAACTGGAAAGACCCCAAAAGTACCTCACCAAGAGGATCAAAGGGCTCAAACAGATGCCATATGCTGCCCGGTTAAAGAAACTCCAGCTCTACTCAGTGGCATACCGCCTGCTCAGAGGCCATCTGTGCCTGACGTATAAAGCCATGTCCAACCCGGAATTAATAGACATGCTGCACCTCAGAAAATCCAAATCCCATCGAGCTACGAGACTTGAACCTCAGCAGTGAAATAAATAGGACATGCTGGAGGGACAGATTCATAACCCAGAGGCTCCCTTCACTCTGGAATAAAATCCCAGTCCAGGTTAGGCAGAGTCCCTCATTGACTCTCTTCAAGAGGAATCTTGAGTGGATGGGAGATCGTAGGTTTACCCCAGGTATCACTTCTGTGTCACTGTTAGACAGAGGCACAGTATACTAACCTCTAAAAAGGGCATAGCAAAATTAATTTAAAATGGGTGGCGAAAGCCAAACACACTCTGGCTAGGCTTATAAATGCCCTAGGGCAGATAGCCTAGTATGAACCTATGAACCTATGTCAGACTGTATTGTAACTGTGGAAATTAATATATTGTAACAGAGGGTACTGGAAGAGAAGAGGTTATTCTCAGCCCAGCTAATGTTGGAAAATAGTTTGAAATTAAATTACCTGGTAGGCTATAAAGATTGTATCTTACAGTTCTGGCTGCAGCCAGAGACACAGCAGTGAACTAATTGCTACCCTGGAAGGGTGGAAGTGTTGAAATGGTTTTATGGCTTCCAAATGCTATAACATATATTAGCAAATCTCTGTCTGTATGGTAATACATAGTTGTGAGATTCTAGTTCGGTTTCTAGTAAAGGGGAGGGGTAGTATGGGAACCAGAAGTCAGATGACAAGATGTATGTGATGTCATTCTATAATCTAGCTCTAAAATGATGTTTTAATACTAGATGAGACAGATGTCTCAGAGCAGTCTGTTTTTGAAACCTAACTAGAAGGACCCCTCACCCACTTCATCTTGCCTTGCTTTAGTAAGTAACCAGAGAAAAGTAATTCTTTAGATCAGTCAGGAAAATATAGTGAGATTAGTTAAGCACTGTTTTTCTTGTATCTGTGTGACTCTATTCATTTGTGTTATTTCAATATTTCCTGTGTTTGAAACTCTGGTGTTTATTGTAAATAGATATTTAGTATTTTCATGTTCTTTTATTATTAAACATATTTAAACTTCATTGTGGCCAGTCTTTTAGAAAATATTTTAACCTTGATATATTTATTTGGTGACACTGTGGCTGCTCCTGAAAGCCTTGCTGTTTGGTCAGCATTACCATTTGTATTAATATTAATTTCAGTTAGTATAATTGGGTACCCTTGTAAGAGCCTTAGAGTAGCTGGATTTGGATTGGCCTAGTGGCAGTAACTACCTTATAGTCTGGGTAGAGGTGCATAGCTAGTAAATCTGTGCCAGCCATGTGTGTGTGTGTGTGTGTGTGTGTGTGTGTGTGTGTGTGTGTGTGTGTGTGTGTGCTGTGTGAAAATCAAATCTTAGCATGTGCGTGTCAGCTACTTGAAGCTGGGACACAGAGCACTGGTTTCACAGAGGGGTGGTGGGAGGACTTGGCCTTGGACACTCAGCCGAGGACTCAACTCTATGCCTGTGCTTGTGGTGAGTCTTATTGGGGGCCTGGAGAGTGAGAAAGAAAGCCAGACCCCTGAATGATTGTGTTCCCAGTGTGTTAAGGGAAAGTGTGCTTGGTGCAGAGAGCTGCATCTGGAAGTACTGTGTGTACCTATCTTTGCTGCAGGTGAACGCCCCTCACCAGTGTCAGTGATGAAAATTCAGGCTCCTTGATTACTGGCCCAGAGGAGAGACATCACAGGGATCTACCTGACTGTTGGGGCCAACCAGTTCTGTCTAACCGGAGCTATGTACCGGGGCTGCTTCATTTTGAACTTTTCTTCTCATATATAAAACTCAGAAGTAGAATAAGGTGAACCATATATACTAATAACTGCAAACTGTTTAACATAATTACTTCATCGTCATCCAAGATTGTTTAAAAGACACACACACGGTACACTGCTAATATCAATAAATGCAGCATCATGAGACATTGCAAAAATAATATAAATTAGCATTTCAGAATAATCATGTCATTAAAAAAATGACAGTCATTAAACATCTTACAGTAGTAGCCAACAGTGTAAAATGTGACCCAGACATATCTAACTGGAAGGGATATTTTGGAATGAGTCATTGTAACAATTGGACACTTTAAAGAACATGGCAGAAGTAAACCTCCTTGCTAGGAAAATAATAGGGTCGGAAACCTTATCTTTTCAGAAGGGACCCACTAGCCTTTCAAAAGCCTAAGTCCACATGTAACCTTCATGAACTGACAAGTAATCTTTCAGTGTTATTATGCCCATGTATGGGAATTAAAAAATGTTCAAGGCCTATCCTAAGTACTATATAGCTAATCTGACATTCCACTGGGGGCTAAAAACAGAAATTAGTGGATCATGCCTGTGAACTAAATTCTGGTGTGATGTAACTGCTGCTATTCATGTCATGTTCAAACATCAAGTAATGTACTGGTGGTTAAAAATCTCATGGCCGCTAAGTAAAGACACAGATGTGATTCTGACATTTATTTTTCATGCTCTGTGAAGTATAGTTTGAAGAAGCATGACAAACTGAACACACAGTCACTGTTCCTGTAGTTAGTTGCCTTGTTGGGCAGGAGTCAGTCTGGCAACAGCATATGAATCTTGCTACAGTTCCCATAACTATTGTCAATTTCCTGTTTGAGACATTCCTCTTTGACAGTGAAGTAAGCACAGTCATAACTGCGTTGAAATGTTACCACTGAGATTTGTGTTTCAACTTCTTAAAGCAAACTGTATCACTGAGTTCTGCAAGTGATTTTAGACTCTAGTCAGCTGATACTTTATCTGCATTCAGTTTTAAAACAAATCATTCAGCCAAACTTTCACTGTTAAAATGCTTAGAATTTATTTAGAATTTTGTTAATAATACTGATAATTCAGTAATCTTGGTGCCATGTTCATATGATCAACAGCAGTTGAACACCCCCCTGAAAAAAAAGAGCTACAAGATGTTAAGAAAAAAATCCGGCACTGTTGTCGACCAGTACCTCCCCGGTCGGTCTGAGCAGAAGTGAGCGTGCCTTGTGTGATTGACATGCCAAATGGCTGTGAAGCCATATGCATGATTGACCGCCATACACATTTGACAGTGACACTTGGCCATGGCCCAGAGCACATGGAAAATGTTCCCTTTTCCTCAATGTACTGTGATTTCAGAGTTGGTATATTTAATTTGCAGGGGGTGTGGGGGGTTATACTTGCAGTTGTAGTGCTGTTCCAGCATTCCTTATTCAAACACATTGAAGGAGTGCGTGGTGGACAGGATGTAGGTGGGACTTGCTACTGCGCACACGGGGAAGTACTGTTCTACAGCAACACCAAAAATCCAAAGAGTACAAATAAATTAAACAATATACATTTCATATGTCAGTAGAAATTGCATTAAAGTGGCATTTGTTATGAAAATAATTTACATTTGCTAAATAGGGATACTTAAGTTTGTTTCTAAGATCAGTAAGTTGATTCTATCCGTGTAAATCCTGTTCAAGGTCGTGCTAATATATCAGTATTCTTGAGCCATTGTTTGATATCTCTTTTATCCAAGATGCAGTCTGCAGGCGAAGATATATGCTAGGGCACATGACTCTACAACGAGAAAGATCACATATCGTGACAAATGATTCATGGCTAGACATATTGGCACTAAACCAAGTCCGCACCTTGTTGTTTGTTCTGAATGCTTTTGATTTTTTCTTTATTGTCTTATAAATGTTTTTCTCATCTGTCATGTGATGGTTCCTCCAGTCTTGTTACCCAGAGAGGTGATGCTAGATACATGCAAAGTAAATAAATAGAGCTTGTATAACTGTGTGTGTGTGTGTGTGTGTGTGTGTGTGTGTGTGTGTGTGTGTGTGTGTGTGTGTGTGTGTGTGTGTGTGTGTGTGTGAGACAGCCAATCATGGTAGCCAAATAATGGGGTGGGGACATTCCCCTGTACCACAACCTAAATTCAGGCCCTGTCTCTGACATACGACCCATCGCAAGTGGTGTACCCCAGAGTTCAGTCCTTCTGCCACTCCTCTTTCACATTTACTTCTCAAGAGTCAAAACAAATATTAAGGATTAATGGCTGACCAACTTTGCATATAACCGTAAACTTGGTGCCATCATAAACTCTCTGGAGGAAACCTCAAGAAGGTCTTTACCAAATCAATACCTGGTGTCAAAACCATGGAATAAAGCTAAATGCCAAGAAATGTATAATTATATCCTTCAGCAAACATGACTTCCCTTGTAACTGTCACATTGACAATGCAAACCTGAAAGTTGATTCCGTAGTCTAGGATATGGGAATCTGCATCACCAAAGAACTGTCCTTTGATCATCATGTACCCACTATTGTAAGGTAGTCCTTTTTTATTGCACAGCTTATATCTAAAGGTGTGACGTCCAGGCCCAGGGATGTAATCGTTGCTCTGTATTCTGTACTGTTTGGGACGATTGTTGAATATAACCCCTCATTCAGTATGTAGCTATCTAAACACTTGTCACAGGTGGAGCGACCACAACACTTTATCACTAAAAAAATCAAGGGCCGAAATCACAAAAACTATGTAGACCATTTCAAAGCCACAATGCTCTACAGTATTGTACAGGTTACTAAGGAGGGGACCTCTGCTTCACATATCGAGCCTCTACAGATACTGTCCTCCTATCCTGTCAGACGTATTACACTTTCACAAGTCTAATGGTGGTGTGAACAACCACTCAAGGATCTCCAATAGACCCTTTTCAGACTCAGTCTAGCAGTGGTATCTCTTTCACAACATAAGTACAACATCTTGAAGGGATAGATATGCATCACAAAGAATACAGCTACCATAGGACAGTCTTCCATTCCACATACAACTATTTCTCTTACTCTATTCAGAGGTAATTTTTAAAATAGATGGGAAACTGTAAATTCACCCCTGGGTTTTAGCATCCATGTCCCTCATGAATAGGGGCAGGAAATGAATATCACAATATTTCTTTGTTCTGTCCTTCCCTAGGTTATTTGTATGCAAAATGTAAAGGTTTATAATTATCATGAGAATATAAGGCTAGGCTTTTTAAGATCCTCATTGATCAATCAATATCAGACAATGACCTATTAAGTACCTATGAACCGGTAAGTATGTTTTTTCTTTACTAAATAAATTGATTATGGAGATAAAGTGGACACCACACAATGAATACTTGAGTGAAATGAATACAAATGATCTGTAATTATGTAAATCCTCTGTATTTCATGCAATGGTAATGGAGTAAAGTGCAAACAAACGATCCCATTTACTAGTTTGAAAGCCCTAATCTGCTGTCTGTTTGCAGTCCATGTTGGATGTTTCTCTATTCAGTGTTTTCACATTTGCTCTGTACTACTGTAAGTCTGACAGTACAAATGTGTTAAATATAGTGCATCTTTTTATTGTTTTATGTCCTTGTACAATCAGTTGGCTGAAAATGATGCATTAATCAGCCCACCTACCCAGTTTATAAATAAGTAGAATAAAAATCCTGTCTGTTGAAAATCATGTTATTTTTGTGGAGCTTAAATCTGTACAACACGATATTATTGCATTCGTGCTCTACCTGGACTCACTGAGACATTTGGCACTGTGCCATGTCTCGATTGTGTAATATATTATGACTTATGTAGTATATAATATAGCACTAAGTACTTATTGCATGTGCCACGGAGCGTATGTAACCGTGTTGTAATTCAGTAATTTATTTTTGTAGTACCTTCTATGCAGCATGCAGCAACAGCAAAGGGGTCGGTGTTTGTTGGGTCATACAGTCTGCATTGTTTGGAGCAATGATCAGAGCAGTCTGGTCTTCATTGTCTCTTACGTAGTCAAAAAACAAAAGGCTTAAAAAGGCCCTTGTGGTCATTAGCCTAGTAAACACCTATAGGTTGTTCATGGTAATCCAAACTCTGTGTAAATGAAACATAATTTATTGTCCCCCCCACTACACCTCATTAATGCTCCCCCATTACAACTCATTAATGCCCCCACTACACCTCATTAATGCCCTCCCACTACACCTCATTAATGCAGCTGATCATGGCTTCTGTAGTTTTAAAGCTAATCTAAAAATCCTTTCTAAGGAAAATATTTAGATTATTCTGAAAGGTTAGCCGAGTTATCACTGTTCTTACTAGACTAGCATTTAGACTGCTGCGAGGTTAACTTTGTCTTGTTTTTAAAGCAGTGTTTTGTTTGAAAGTTTGTGTCTTCAGCATACAACACAGAGGTATTATTAAGTCTGGTTATGTTTTGCTAAAATCAGGCATTAATAATACTTAAGGGACAGATACGTTGCACAATGATTGCCCAGGTCATTGTTAAAGGAACATAGTTTATTTGCCAGGTACAGGAACAAGAACACAGATCCTCATTGAATGCTAGCTAAATAAACTGCCCAATGAATCATAAAAATATTTCTACAAACCATTGAGTCAAAAACTGTTTTACTGAAATGAACAATAGACTTTCATGCTAAAAGAATATGAGAAGAGGCACAAGTACAAACTCCGTATGTTTTGACCAGTAAAAATAAAGCCACAGCCAGTTGCCAGCAGTTAGCTCAGTTAACACAGACCATTAAGGCTATAACTGTTAACAGGCTGCTTCCTGTAGTCAAGGGCTTGAATCCCTCACCCTCCTACTATGTGACTCTGAGCAAGTCATTCAACTAGACAGTAGTGTAGGGCAACAGGAAATCGGGTTAACCCAATAGTTTCCTTGACCACATGCCTAGTGACTACCTATGTTCCTGTGAATTTGACGGTGAATTAGTCACCACCAACTTTACAATACTGGTCCAGATTTGAACCAGAGCATAACAGAAAATATAATCCCCTTCCCTGTAAGCTTCAAGTTGTTCATTTTTCCTTTAAGTAAAATCTGTAACCAGTTTAACCACAAGTTGTAAAAGTTACCGCACACTTTACTGTTTGTGTAGCGCCCTCTAGAGCAGTTTATAGTAAGTACTAGGCATTGAGTGTGCAGACCATTACAAGCATAGCCAGTAATCCATATTCAGAAGTTCCCTTCAGCCTCATGGAGAACAAGATAAGGTGAATCCAGTTATCTAGGAAGGTAACAAGGGTGCTACTGTGTTTGACATGTGGTGGATATTTCTTCCAGAGGTGGAGGGCAAGTTAGGCTAGACATCTGTTATACTAAAGTGTCTTATTTATCTGCTGATGAAGGTTTAGTTACTTTAACCAGGTATCCGAGGATCCATTTGTTCTGCAAAAAAATAGGAGGTCAGAGAGGGTCTGACCTTTCACGACTAGAAAGGTTAGACCACGTATCTCAACAAGGAGTCTGAGACTGGTGCAGAGAGAGGGTTTCCAGTCTGCTCTGAATTCTAAGATTTTTGACTCCAGTGATCTTTTTAGGTTCGGAATCTGTGAGATCTTTCAAGTGGTGTGATATGTTTAGACTGATATATGCCAAAAGGGGCAGTTTATTCAGTACTGGATATGATGAAATATGACTAAAGGGGAATCGAGACTTGTATGGATCTAGAAGAAATAAATACCTTATAAAATGAGTTGAGCCAGATGAAGCCTTTCTGAAGTACTGTGGAGAAATGATGGTTAAATGACAAGGGACTATGAGCGAATCCCATGCAGCGATATAAGACTGAAGGGGTGTTTCACCTGTATGGTATTTTGAAAAACGTTTATTTAGCAAAGTGAACTATATCATATTTTTCACATTTAATTTGAGGCCATTGTCCTTGCAGCACTAGTTTGTTAGCATAGTCTAACCCATGTTGGAGCAGTTATGAGTCAGTGGAAGAGTTACTAATAGTACACAGTTTCCAGTCATCTACAAACGTAGATAACCACGGGCCAGGAGTGTTGGCCTGAAGGTCTATGAAAGAGATACCAAATAGGAAAGGGCCCAATACCGAGTCCTATGCTACACCACTGGTAATGTTTTTTTGCTTTCAGAAGAGACAGCTGCCCCTCTAGACATAGGAGTTTTGTCAGACAACCAGTTAACTGTAAACTACACAATGTAAGGATTTCTATTCACAATTTCTAGTCTGTCTAATGCCTGCATGTGTAATGTGTTGTAGAATTAGAAATTAAACTTACCTTCCAAGCTAAATTCTAGGGTCTGTAATACATTTTATTGATATTAGCATGCTGTGACAGTATCATTACGTTTTTGTCGCCAAACGGCACATGCAAACTTCCCAGATGGTTTCTTATTTTTTTAATACACAAGACAAAAACTTTGGCAGAAATTATTGATCTCCATGGGCTACCTCCTTTCCTACTGTAATCTTCTGTTCTGTTTATGTTACAGCTGTATCAGGCACAATGGCACCGCCACGTCATTGCAAAGGCGTGCCCCCAACCACTGCTTACAGTACACACTGTCTTTGTCAGTTTTAATATTGTAATACTGTGTTAGATGGTGTTACATAATATACAATGATGGTACTTTGCTCTTATTATTGTATTTGCATTATATTTTATAGGCATATTATTACCACCTAGTACCTTGCTGTTTTTTCCAGTTGCAAAGGTGCTTTCCTTTGACTGATACATTTGTGTACTAATGTATTTTAAACTATTGTGTGTATTCTTGGCTTTTAATATTTTTGTTACTTTTTGTCATAGCCGAGTTGACAATTGTTTCATCTGCATCCAACTTATTGCGTTTGTCTTTTGCTTACTTACTGCTGTGATGTTAATCGATGTTTGTTATTGTGATTGCAGACTTTGTTGCATTGGCTTTATGTTTGTGTATTTTGCCTTATTTCCGCTCGCTTAGAATAATCAGGCATTTGCATTGTTTTAATCAAACTCATATTGCTTATTTGTGGTACTGTTACTGCATATTGTAGAAGTAGTGACTGAACTTTGATTGGAGGTCAACTATGAGTTCTGAGATGGCATTTATTGAGCTTTCCTTGCAGACGATTTCCCCGTCTGTAATCAGTAACTGTCAAGTGTGAGCTTTACTGGTATATTTTTTTCTTGATTTCTTACGTACACACGTAAGTCTTGCATAAGAAAACATTTCAGGTGATGCCTTTACATTCTCACCCTGTCCCATCCTGCCTCCCAAGGTAACAAATTTAATCCAATCAATATTTATAGTAAATTCTATAATGCTGTTTCAGTGAATACACAACATAGTAGTCAGTATAATGAAGTTTGTATAGCCTTGTATTGAAAATTTACAGATGGATAAATGGTATACAAGATAGATAGGTGTAATTTAAGAAATACATTAGAGTGAGGTATTAGAGGAGATAAACAAGTCTGAGTGTTAACAGGGAAGTAGCGAAGGGATAGTAATTTGGTTGTGCTAATTAGAAGTAGGTCGAAGTAAAATAAAGTGAGATATTGGAAAGGGATAAACAGGTTAAGTGATTCAGCGCTTTAAAGGATGGTATAAGAACGTGATGAAGGATGTCCCAGATAAGGAGCAGGAACAAAGCCAAAAGGCAGAGAGAGGAAGTATTTTAGTAGTGCCTGAAAAGATTAGCATGTGAGAAAGACCTTACTGCTGTAGGAATTTTGTTCCAAGTTCTAGAAGCATTACTTGAATAGAGACGGACTCCAGCAGCCCTTTGTGGTTTGTAGGTGGTAAGCAGTTTATTATTTGACCATAGAGGACAATTTGGAAGATAGTATTGGAGTAGGGGTCTAATTTCTGGGTGGGAAGATGGGGTATGCATGATTTTATTAATTAGGGTGAGCTGAGTATAAGATGGTTGGTGAGGAAGCTCGAGCCTGTTAACAGTTCTTAGTGCTAAACAGTGGTGGGTATGGCAAGGTTTGTTGCAAGCAAATTTGGCATTTGTGTTACAGAACTAAGTGAGGTTTGTAGGTTAGTCATGATACGGGCTCCATATAGGAGAGAAGGCAATTAGGTAAATGGTAGCAAGTTACCTTGGCAGAATTTATAAGAAATTTAATTGTTTTATGAAGCGAACCTAGTTTTTGGTGAGTTTTCTTGATGCTGTTGTGGATATGCAAATCAAATTTAAGATTGTTGTCGATTTGTCAAGTCGTTTGCTATGTGAGGTAACTTCGATCATGGTATTATTTAAGGAAGGAATTTTAAAGTTTTTTTTTTTTTTTTCATGGAAATGGGATTTTGAAAAAAGAGAAGTAACTTAGTTTTTTTTTTTTTTTGAATTTAGTAGCAGGTGATTAACCTGTAGCCAACATTAAACAGAGTTAAAGGCTTCTTGAGTAATTCTCTGAAGATGCATTAGGTTGTCGGAAATGCATATTCGGGCAGAATCATCAGTGTATTGCATTTATTATTTATTTATTTACATTTGTTGACCGGGAGAGTCCGACTGGACACAGGTCCGTTTTCAGCGGAGGCCCGGGGAGAAAAGCTCCACACTCAAATGTTTAAGACCTCACACAATTAGAGAAATATCATACAAAATAATAGACAATGTTACAGCTGTAGAGCATAATACAAGATTAAACAAAGTTGTAGAACAGCTGTAGAGCAAGAATTGACATTGTAAGCAATAGTGACAGGTGTTAGACATAGTTACCGAAGTAGAACAAATTCATAAATTAGCAACTGAAATACGTTGTTTGTGAGGTACATAACAGACACTTAAATTGTTGCAATCTTCTTCGTCTTTCGACTTTTCCTGGTTAGGGGTCACCACAGCGGATCACCTGTCCGCTCATGATTGGCAGTGGAGTTTTCAAGTTGCCAGCCCGGCGCCCAACCTTCCACAGAAGGCACACATACGCACGCACTCACACCTAGGGCCAATTTAGAGTGTCCAATCCACCTACAGCATGTCTTTGGGATGTGGGAGGAAAGCGGAGCACCCGGAGGAAACCCACGCGACCACAGGGAGGACATGCAGACTCCGCACAGAAATCACCTCAGCTGAGGATCGAACCGGAGAACCTCTTGCTGTGAGGTAGCAACGCTAGCCGCTGCACCACCATGGCCGCCCATTTAAATTGTTGCAATAAGAGGTATTATTGTATAGTAAGTAGATTAGGTTAAAGAGAAAATGAGGTTGCTGTTATCAGGTAGTGAGTGGGATGCAGGGAGAGGTGGTGGGGTGGGTGGAGTGGGTGCTTATTGAGGTGGAGATTGCAAGGTCAGTTTCTGCAAGTAAGCCGGTGTGCTTTTAGTAAAGATTTGAAGTGGGTGTATGATGTTGCATAGGTAATTGAGGGTGGGAAGGAAGCTTGCCAAGAGGATGTATGTAAATTGTTGGTGAATATATTTAGATGGGACCCCGTGGCACCCCAGTAATGGCAGGAAGGAAGGAAGAAAAGGTAGCGAACCATTTAACAAACTGTTACCTACTGATTAAGTACTTGTTAAACAATAATAGTGTGGATTGTGATACTCATAAGGAAGACAGCTGACAGAGAGTTTTTGATGAGAGGCTAGATCCAAAGCTTTAGAGAGATCGAGGACTACAAAGGAAACAAGTTGTGTCTGCTTTTAATCGTATCTGAGAAGGCTAGTAAGGCCATGGTAATGCTATAGGTGGGTATAAAACCATGCTGTGTGGGGGTTAGGAGCTTTTCTTAAGGATGTGTTAGTTTACAGACGCACTTCTCAAGTTTTGACAAGGGATAATATGGCAGTAGGTCTGAAATTGGTTATATCAGGTGAGGTTTCTTCTTCATGAAGGGGGATGATGAAGAATATTTTCCGTAGAAAAGGAATGAATGATTCCTTGACAGATCTTTTAATTAACCTGTTGAGGTATTCTTCTGGGCAGCTAGCTTCCTCTTTTTAGACACTCTCTTCTTTAGGAAAAGAAGCCTGAAGTGAGAGTACAGCCAGATCTCCCGTTTGTAATCTAAGCATAAAAGTGCAACAAGGAAGAAAGTCTATTTCACTTACTGCAAAATACTTTGATCCTTGCCAGGGAACTCGCACAAAACCGGAGATGTATGTTTGTTTGTTTATTTTTTTTATCTGTCTAGCTGTCCATCCATCATTTGTTGACCAGGTCAGTCCTCCCAATATACTAGTAGCCTGTTTGCAGGGGAGACCCAAGGTTGTATTTCAACCACTTTGAGAAATTTGGCCATGGCATTGGGGAACTTCCTCTACTCTTTTACATCCCTCTGAGCTACCACCATCTGAAGCAGATGGGACCTCAGTTTATCATCTGATCCAAAGGGGGACTTACTCAGGAGTGCTGCACCCACCAGTGCTGCTCTATGGTGTCAGCAATTCAGTCACCTGGAGTGTGAATAGAATCCACAGCCTTCTGGTCTTCGGCCACCTAAGTCGAACGTGCTACTTGTTGCGCCGTTGACACTGCTAACGTTAACATTGCCCATGACTATGTTAACAGTGACAAGAAAATAGCCTTTGCATAAGCTCAGGTAATTTGTTCTTTTCATGAGATTTCATATACCCCGCATTCCTTTATCATGTCATGTACCCCACATTCCTTTATCCAGTCTGTCTCTACATCATTGTGTAAACTGCAGTGAGAGCAACAAGGATTGACTATATTTCTGTTGTATTGCTTGAACTAAGAGCACAAGATACTACTTGTATTTCTGTCTCTGAGTTGAATTTTAAGGTACATGCCCTGTCACGTCACCTACATAACAAGTGTACCTCCTTCTGCTACGGAATTCACTGCACTTAGTTTCTCTTCATCCTCTGTGTATGTGTAATCTGTGGTAGGAGTACAGTTTTCTCTATTCTCTACACCAGATTACTCACTCGCTATGCTACTTCCTGTCTAATCAGTAGAAATAAGACATTTCTTGCATCTTCCCTGCACTATTTGCTCTGTTTCTACTTGCTTCAGGCGATCTTTTAACTGCTTCACACACTTTTCCTCCTACCAGTGGATTTAGCCTGTCTTCCCTGTCCCCTTCCAGTTGCTTTCTGGTAGTTTTTCTTGTCTCTCTCTTTCACTTTGTAGTTGCCTTCTGTTACAGATGTATCCCAGCCATCCATAGTGTGTAAATTTCCTGCTAATTACATTTGAAATTTCTGTCCGTTAATGTTTTCTGTTTTCCCTTTATTTCATATTTTCTGATCTCTACCCACATTACATTCATCTGTTACCTTTATATTTGAATTGAATTTTGTTTGTTTGTGTGTGTGTGTGTGTGTGTGTGTGTGTGTCTACGCATTTATTTATTCATTCCCATTTTTTGAATAGGTGAATGACCTAGTCAAATGACCCTTTTCAGTCAAGACCAGGGCTAATATGAACTTCAAAGTCATGTATAAAAACTTCTATAGAGCATTAAGTAATATATAAAAAAAGATTTTTTTGTATTGAATTGCAGATAATAAAAACATTTTTTGGAGGGGAGGAATTGACTACTCTGGCTGTTGTGGGATATAAGCTTAGGTGATCTGAGCCGCTGACTGTCAGCCCTTTCTGATGCCTGTTTGTGCTTCTGCAAGGACAGCCTAGTGTGACATGTCATATTTTTGTAATTTCTTGCCACAGTCTGCAACATTATCACCCCCCCCCACCTAAATATTGCATATTTAAACTGTTGTGATATCATCTTTTTACTTTATTTTACCCAAAATCCTTCGCCTACTAGCTTGACCTGATTAAACTATCTGGCAAACACAGCTGAAAAAAAGACATCAGTCACTCTTTGCCCATTGACCAGCACTTTTATTTCTTTTAGGCTGACTGTCCCAACATGTGCCTTGGTAGAGTGGTCATGATTCTAGCTAAGAAACATCCCAAAGTTAATCACTTAGCTCATAAGACATCCCAGTTGAACATTAATGACAGCTGGGCTGCAGTCCAAATAAAATGAGGAGGTACTGCCAAAATGTAAAGTTCTGCTGCTTATATCCAATAAACCTGTCAGTGCATCACATCCGACCACCTTCTTCAGTAAACCTGTTCAGCAGAATATTGGAAGGTCTACCCACATGAACCTCTGCAAACAATTTTATCATGCTTGGGGACATTAACTTGCTTGGAAGTAACATCTTTCTGTAACTTGACTCATCTAGACAGTGATCGCACACACAGTCGATCAATGATAGAATTCTCACCAGTATACCAGTTAAATGTAAATTCTTCAAAGTGTTAATTTTTGATGTATAAAAATAGTATTTAGATGACATTTTTCCTATTGGATAACTTCTCTTTAGTGGATGCTGATCAGAAAATCCCGAATTTTTTCAACAGGTGCCACTTACGTAACCGAGAAGTGACAGTTGAAGATCATCTGGTTGATCCTACAGGTTCAAAAGGACAACCAGTGATAAGAAATATAAATTGCCTTGATACTGGTACTATGGGTCTATATTAGATCACCGAACACTTAAAAAAGCGAACAGTGATTGATCGAACTTATGTAAGCGAAAGCTTAAAATATCCAAGCAACAGAAACCCAAATTTTTTCCTAGGGAAAGAATTCGGTTGTCCGTTTCTGTTGCTTCTGTATTTTCAGTGCTGTGGTGGAAAGTTACGGGTCGGGTTCGGGTAAGTGTGCGATTGAGTGCTGGTTAGGTTAGTTAGGGTTAGGGTGAGGGGTTAGGTATGTGTGCGATTGTGTGGACATGAGGGTTAGGGTGGGTTAGGTGAGTTAGGGTTAGGAAGCAGGTAAAGTGAGTGTGCGATAGTGACGGACCTTAGGGTTAGGGTTTGGGTTAAGGTAAGTGGATAGTTAGTGGTGTGTGTGTAGTTTAGCGTAGGGTTAGGTGTCAGATTTTAGGTGTATGTGTACAGATTGCTGTTTGTTTGGTGTGCTTGTGTTGTGTGCATGTGTTTTGGAACAGCGATTTTTTTTTTTTTTTTCCCTAGGAAGAAAAATCGCTGTTCTGACAGTTCGAGATTGTAAGCTTTCACTTACATAAATTCAATCAATCACCGTTCGCTTTTTTAAGCGTTCGGTGATCTAATATAGACCCTAAATTATATGACTTGGGGTTGAGGAGATGCAGCCCCCCTGCATGGAGGGGGTGTGGGAACTTCACTGCCACACACGCAGTCTGTGGCAGTCTCCTAGCTAGCAGGACACCTTCTCACTAACCTTTACAAGTTACTTTCCTTTCTAGGCATTGAGTGTTTGCTAGAACAGTCATCCATTACATGCAAGTTGGAGCATGTAAACAGCTTTAGCATGTGTGGCCTGCTGTTCGGCCCATTTGTGAAGTATCAAAAGACGATTTAAATGGAAGAAAGTATCGTGGTATACCCAAATGTGGTGCTAGCAAGAACAGTCAGTGTCCGACACCCTACTACAGGCTTCTTTCCTCTGACCCTTTTTTTTGTTATGTTGAGGTCTGTACAGCTACTACCTGTAACCTGATTTTGTGTCACACTGTTGTAGATTGAACAGATGTGCACACAGTGAAAATGACCTTTCATCCTAGCAAGGTTGCTCAACAGATAAAAAGGAGATTCTAAAATGTATCGGCAAGTTACTGAGTGGCCACAACCTGTTCTGAGTTGTATTTGTGGTAAGTTAAAAAGGTAAAGCCTTGTTGAACGAACATTTATCAACAAGTACAAGTTCCTGAGAAAAACATTGTCTCTGGATGCTACATTGTGTTGTGGGTTACTTGCAGAAATGGATCTGATTGGAATGTTGTTATTCTAGACTAAGAGTTGGGAGGAGCCATGTTGTTTCTGACATGCTTAGAACAGTTATTGCTTTTGAGAGTTTTGCCTACAAAAGTCTGGTACCCCCCCCCCCAATTAAATATGTGTTCATTGATTCATTGCACACAGTATCAGCGATAGCCCAGACAGACAGTTAGGGAAGACTAACATAAGTAATTTGTTTCATATGGAGTGTGTTTGCCATAATGGTTAAGATCTTCACCTATAGATATCAGGCACTATGTTTGATTCTGATCTCATGTTATTGGCTAGGCTGGGCTTAAAATGGCCCCTCTATGCCAAGCACAAAGTTAGTACTAATCCTGCAGTTTTAGGATAGGTTTGGCATAATGGTTAAGGTCTTTGTCTCAAAGACACAAGTTACAAAGTTTGATTTTGACCTTACATTACTGGCAAGACTTAATATGGCCCTTCAAGGCAGTTAGCCTAGAATTCAGCTGTGAACATATAAGAGTATTTACTGATGGAAAAATTTGGAGCCAAAGGATTATGAAGGCTGTAGGCAGTGGTATCCTTTTATAAAGAGTTTGTCTGGCGGTGTGATTCCTTCCATCTTCCTTTGCCTGCTCTGTAACTGAACAAGTCACTTACCAGACAGTGCTTCTGGGTCACCCCTGAAAAGGGATACATGTCCAGTAGGATTACCCAGTCAACAAATAAGTATAATAATCACCCAGAAGACCTAAATGGAATCTGTTTTAGGAGATTATTCTTTTCTGCTGTATCCTTTTTGTCCAGTCAAGCCTCTTCCCATCAGAAAGGGCAGCCATCTAAGCAGCCTCGTGAGTCGTTGGCACTAGTGCCCACTTTGTGTCACCTGCTGCTGTACCTTGCCCAAATGAGTCTGGCTTATATCCCAGACTGGGACTGAAAGGAGACCCTTTCAGCATGTCTCCAGGCCAGGACATGTGCAGCATCCCAGTCCAGGTCATTCCAACTTCCTCAGCAGGCTGGATACTCGGGGTGACTGCACCATCCTTTGGCTGGTAACTGCCAGTGTTGCTGTCCATTAGCAGCTCTTTTACTTTTGAAATGAACTATAGGGGTATTTCCCACCTCTGTTGGTGACATCACCACAGAGCATCCAGTGTCTTCCCCTGGCACGTGCATGCTCCCACCCATACACAGTGTTTGAGCTGTTGTTCTTGGCATAGAATCCCAAGCTGAGATCATCACAGTCGTCAGCCAACAGCAAGCTTGTACTTGATGCAAGCAATAGCCAGTTGGGCCCCCCCCCAAGTGGGGCAGTCAGTGTTGCTGCTAATTTCCACCACCCCTACCCAGCTAGTCAGCTAGTCTGTTACCCAGGTCCCCAAGCCACTCACCGAACTATTGATGCTTCGGGTGTATTGTGGCTTCAGCCCTGCAAGCGACAGAGCTGCACTTATGTAGTGTAGTTTGAGGTGGGTCTTGTACTTCTAAGTGTAACATGACATCCTTCAGATGAAATGTTAAACCAAAACCCACCTGCCTGAATTGGTGGTAGCTCAGGTGGATGTAAAACAGCCCATGACACTTATTGAAAAAAAGAGTAGAGAAAGTTTCCCCATAACCTGGCCAGAGATTCCATTAGTCAATATAAATAGCACCCTGGGTCTCTTCTGAATAGAGGTCACTGACGTGGTGCAACTGACCCATTCAACAAAAAACATGCATGCATAATAATAATTAAGTAAAATAAAAAAAATGGATTGTGTGCTTTGCATCTGCTGTTATGAGAGTACTTTGTAGAGCTCCACTTTCTTTGGCTTTTCCCTTCTGATTATGTCACTGTAGTCCCTGTTTGTGACTTGAAAACAGGCATTCTGTAGTCTTGTGTATATAGAGTGAAAAGTGCCCAGGGAACAAAATAGAATCCAGCTTTGATTGTCAAGGTATTTATTCTGCCCTCTCCAACTCAGATGTTGTCAACTATAATACCATGTTGAAGTGCATGTTAAATGTTTTTTAATTAGGCGTAATTTATTTTTTAGACCATACTGTGATGGTACATTAAAGCCATTTTATAGCTGCCTTGATGTATTATTTTATAGCTGAATGATTAAACCAGGCCTCTGATTGCTGATATTTCTGGTCATTAAGCAATCTGTGGGCAGTAGAAACTTCAATGGCAGCATAGGAGACCTATATTCGAATGCCATTTATTAGGTGACTTGGTGGGTGTACTGATGTAGATAAGATTTTTGTTGTTCTTATACATTTTTTTTTAAATTTGTTTTCCAAAAAAAAAAAAAAAACTAATGATCAAAACCATGTAAAATAATATTTGATTTTGTAGTTGTATAGCATTTGTCATTCAAAAAGTAAGCATCGTTCATAGGTGCATAGGTGCATATTGTGCTAACTACCACTAGGGCCCTTAAAAGTCTAACCATGCAACCCAAATATGACCCAAAAAATTGATTTATATTTGATTTATAGGGGGCGATTTACTGACTGCCTGTGTCCATCAGAGACATAGGAGCCAGACCAGGGGCAAATTTCCCATCCATTGGGGAGGGTTGGCATAATGGTTAAGGTGTTTACCTCAGAAACACAAGTTACAAGGTATGATTCTCACCTTTATAAAACTTTATAAAATTGGCTAGGCTTAAAATGGTTCAGAAGGGCTAGCCTTCTAATTGCCTATGAACATATGAACCTATAAACGTTAAGTAAGGATTGGGAATAACTCTGCATCACATGGATGGGGAGACTGTTCCAGAGAAAGAGAATTCTCTGAGAAACATATCTGTCTCTCCAACTTGTCCTGTTTATGTAGCAAGCAAAGTTTAGATTCATCGAAACTGGGTCCAGGGATGCCTTGTATGCCAGGGGAAGTTCACCTCTCAGAGGTCTGTATGATGCTGAGTAAAGAGACAGGGTTTTGAGACAGTCGGCGTAGGACATTGTGTTTACTCCCCGTATGTTTTTGGAGTACCTGTCAAATCTTCGAACGCTCAAAAATTTGAACGTTACATGGTCGAGACAAAACGTTTGAAATTTTGAGTGCTGGAAGATAAGACTTTCATTGGCACTGTACGGTGCAGATAGGGAGATTTTCCCTTTTCTGCACTGAAGTGCGGTCTCGGAGTTGGTATATTTAAGTAGAGGGGGTGCAGGGGGGCTTGCCCCTCCTGCCTACACTGTTTTTTTCTGTATTTTCTTTTTTTTTATGTTCGAACATCCAAATGTCGAACATTTGGTCTCGACCATGTAATGTCCGACATTTTGGATGTTCGAATATTTAACATAGACCCTTTTTTTGTAAGGAAGCTTTGCTGATGTTCCACTTGCTGCATGTGTCAATACATATGTGTACATACCGAAGAGGGCATTATACTCTGTGATGAGCCTGATGAGGGCCGAGTACCTTGGTATGATGACCTCTCTGGACCTAGATGCCATATCCTTGCTTATACATTGAGGAACATACAAGAATTTTCTTACTGTCATGGACACATGTTGGTCGAAGGCTAGGTTGCTATCAACATGAGTTACCTAGATCCCTGGCTAATGAATCAACGTTTCAGGGTGTTTTATTGATGATGTAGTTAGCTGGGGTAGCTGACTTCCCAAAAAGTACTGTGGTGCTTTTCTTGGTAATGAGTTTTAAGCCATGGCTTTGGCACCAAGCATTTGTCTGTATTAGACCTTCATGAAGGGTGTTCTTATCTTGGTGGGAGGCAATGATTGCTCCCAGTTTGCAGTCATCTGAAAACTTGATTAGCCAGTGGTCTTTGACATTAACTTTGACATCCGAAAAGTAGATGCCAAAGAAGAGTGGCCGTAGCACAGAGCCCTAGGGACTCCACTGGCGATTGACCTCTTGTGGTGGTGGCCTCACCTATTCTAACCTCCTGGGTTCTGTCAGTGAGCTAGCTGTCTAGCATGTTATGAAAGGGTTTATACCTAGTTCTGTAAATTTGTTGGCAATGTCTGAGTAGGGTACTGTATCAAATGCCTTAGTCAGATCTAGAACAGTAGTACGCACAATTTTCCCCTCCTCCATCGCCTCAGTGACTTTTTCAAGGAAGTCCACTAGATTCAGTAAGCATTGCCTTTCTTTGACAAAGTCAAACTTTGCAGAAAGAGTTACACTTTCTTATACCTGGGTAAAAACTGAACCAATGAGTTTTATGTGCCCTTACTTTGGGAGCTGAGTTTTTGATGTTTTAAAGTTTTGTGTGTCATGTGTCATGCAAGTGAATGAGAGCTCTGTCCTTTTCAGACACAATCCATGTGGCTACAACAACTACTACACACATGTTGGGGTTGGGAGGGTGGCCTAATGGTTAAGGTGTTTGCCTTACAAACACAAGGTGCAGGGTTTGAGTCTCACAAGGGATAATTGGCTAGGCTTAAAATGGCTTGCAAGGGTAGTTAGCTTAGTACTAATCTATGAACCTATGAACCTATGTGAAATAAGATCATTGCAGAGCTTTTCTAAATTCCTATATTACACGTTTTCTTGTACCTACTACTGTCAACATTTAAAGAATTGTATTTCTTAACTGTCTACTTTTATTTAATCCTAGCTCCCCTTGTTGCACCACGATTTACTAAATTCAACTCAAATGTCAGTCTTTGTCTCCCCTTGTTTTTCTTTGTATTTCTGTCTACTACAACCTTATACAAATGTACAGGTAATCTGTTATTTTTTTCCTCTTGCTGGAGTCACAAATTGAATGATAGAAGGTTAGCATTAATCATGTGTTACACTTCATTATGTATGCAAAAATGTATGTAACCAAGATGAAAATATTACATACATTGTGGAAAATTAAAATATGCTGTATATTGCTTATGTGTATGAATACAGGAGCTTTTCTCTCTGACCCTCCACTGAAATGCAGTCTTTGTCTCAGTCAGACTTTTCTGGTCAACAGAGATAAATAAATAAATCTATACAAATACCAAATTGTTTGCATTTATATACTCACTGGGCACATGCAATGGCCTCTTCAGATACCTCTCAACTGTCCAGATTTTTACATAATATCTAGATTTTTTTGCGTCATATTTTTGGTCTGTTCCCAGTAAAATTTATGGTTTTCTAGGAAATCACTGAAGACTGAAGTTACTAACTAATGGCAGACATTTGAGTCTCTGACTATCCTTCAGAAAATGTATTCTAATGCAATTTTCTGAGTTTATAAAAGCAATTTTTAAAATCTGTCCCTTGAGCCTTTCTTCCTCCATTATTTTAGGCTTTGTCCAGATTTCTTGGTCTAAGAGGTTGACAGGTATGTTTCTTCTTAATTCACAGGTTAATTCTAGTTTAGCAGAAAACACTAGAAACCATCGATAGAAACAAGCAAAGGGCTGTGAGCACAGATGGAGTTCAAAGGATGGGTGGTGGTTCACAATGTGGTGTAGGCTCAGAATAGAAGAACTGACACTCTGCAGAAAAACAAAAAAATGCTAGCCTCTGGCAGTTATAAAAATGATGTGTGGGCAGCTTACAGGACCAGATATCCTGTACATTCTGTGTCTAGAATGTGTTTATAAAGCATGTGGGCTATGGTGTTGGCAATTACATGGCTTTCTACACTTAACTGTTTATTTCTCACTACATGCATTAGTGCAGGTATTGTATATTTAATCTGTGTTTCAGGTTTTTTCTGTAAAAAGAAATGTGTTAGACAAACATACAACTTTACCCAAAAGAAAGTAGTGGTGTTGGACTCTGTCACGAGGTATTTATTTTATTTATTTAACGTTTGTTGACCAGGTCGGTGAACTTGTCAGCTGACCCTTTTTCAGCAATGAATCCAGTTTGAGTGGGAATACTTTTGCAGCAAAATAAGAGGGTAATTAACGTAACAGTCTACTAACATGTTGTGAAAATGTTAATTACACGAACCAGAGACTCAGTAACTTTAATAGACGGTCTGAAAAACTCCATGTTCTGAGGTGCAGGAATCCCTTTCATATTCCTTGTAACAGTAAGCAAGCTAAGTTAATAAGTAACAGAATGAGAATGCAATAATGCAGTGAAATTGTTGCCAACAACTTGAAAACTGGTGTTTTTCCAAAATGTATTTTTAGTTCAAGGATTCATACAGCACATTTTCAGCTAGTTGTACTGCATTTGTTGGAAATTCTGAAATGCCTAATACGAAACATATGAGCCCCTAGGCTTATAAAATGTTCACAGCTGTACTGTGGGTGGGAATACGTTCGGGCTGTGGCAAACAAAGACAACGCTAAACAAATAAAATATCTGTGTCATTAAATACCCCTGGGGCTGATAGAAGAAACAGATGTTCTAAATTCAGAAAGTTTCCCCTAACAGTGTTACATTCGACTGCATTGTACACTCTGCTTGCTTTTATGTTACTAAGATTTAATCAATACCACAGTACAGATAGGGTTCAGGAGTTTAATGTGACCGTTAAAGGGAGTCATTAACTGAATATGCTAACATATCTGTTTTTAATGATATTTGATTAATTAACACGTAGATGTAACAGTACTTGTATCAAGCTGTGTTTTTCTTGTACCTGTCTGGGTGGTCTCTTTGGTTTCATGAGGTGTTTGATTCATTGCAGGGACATTTCTCTTTCTAGGTTGAGTGGCTTGAATGAATCTTGAGTTGATTAGGTAGGTTTATCATGGATGAGGAACTATTAGCCTGTTTTGCACTATTTCTGCTTCAGTTTTATAGACTCATTTACTCACTGAATACAGCTTGGGTGCAAGGTTCTGTATCATTTGCAAGCAGATATGTAGGCCACATACAATCATTATGTTCAGTTTTGTTACTTGGGCATTTTGTATGATGCCAGGGTTGTATTCATGCTAGATCTTTCCTTCTTCTCTTCACCTGCACATCATAAAGCTCAGTTTTATTTTATTTCATTAATTTATTTATTGATTGATTGACTGGGAAAGTCCGACTAGGGCTGAGCCTATTTTCAGTGGAGACCTGGGGAGAAACGCTCAAGACACATGTTTTTAAAATGTGGGAGAAAACTGCAGTACCTGGAAGAAACCGACACGAATGCAGGGAGAACATGCAAACTCCACACAGAAAGCACCCCAGCCGAGAATCGAACCTGAGAATCTTTTGCTGTGAGGTGACAACGTTAACTGCTGCACCACTGCATCACCCACCAACTGCAGTGGGTCATAAGTAGCCTGCAAAATAATAATGCTTGTTCATTGTCCTTTCCCTGCTTAGGGTCAGAACTGGAGATTTTTCATTGTAAGGATCATTGCTGCAGAGAATTCAGTAAGCATAAGGCAAGGGTGCTCTTCTACTCAAGTCTAAAAACAGTCGGACATCCGTAGGAGTTTGCATTTAATTAGTGCATTTTCTGTTTTGCCCCTTTGAAGCGAATGGTAACTTGCATTGCTAACATTTTTGTAGTCACTACCAAGGCGAAATGTTACGGTGTGCTTCTCCTCTTTGTGCTTATTGTGTTATTTTGTATGGAACACAGTTTGCAGTGACTGTGGGTATTTTTGCTGTGTAATGACACCCCAGACAACATTACAGTTGCATGTTGTTGTTGTTGTTGTGGGAATGCTTAGAGAAGAACAATAACGGCGGTTGTTGTGACCACATTGCGACTTTCTGTAAGATCGTGCTTCTCCGAGACCTTGATGGGGCACTGCAAGTTGTTACCTGAAAGGATACCCATCACTGCTTTGGTGGCAGAATCGTTTAAGAAGTGCAAGCTTTTGTCTTTTGGTAGGCTAGCTAATTAAACACCCTGAACTAGTTTGCTGGGAAAGTCTTATGAGAAATCCAAACTGTCATGTTCTTTTAGGACTGAAGGAGTGAAGAAGCTTAGCGAGTTGCTGAGGAATTCTGAAAAGACGAGGAAGCTGAAATCACAAAACTGCCCACAGACTCCATTGCTGGTACCACTTATGGCAGGTCTCTGAAGATGATGTGGTCAGTTGCTGGGAGTAAATTAGTTCTGGATTAAGGACAAGACATGGTCCGGGTCTGGAATCAAAATCCACTCTACACAAAGATATGTACGTCATGTGTTTTTTCGTAAGTATTTTTATTAAGTTTATTAAAGCAATAATCCATGGCTGGCTGTGGGCACGCCCTATGAAAGCTAACCGTGGGTAAATACAGCATTACCCACACCCAGCCACAGGTTACTGCTATTACACAATGACATTAATTAAGGGAAAAGTTACTCACTTTTTTAAATAATGTCTTTATATAAGTGCGATGTGGTTCTCTTCCACTTTTTTCCCCGTATCTTGGGACCTGCATTCCCATGCTTACACAGTACATCAGTGCTTTAGGGAGGAAGCACTGGAGAAAGGAAGATCTCCCTTGTTCTGAGACGGGAAAGAGAAAATACAAGAATACTCGGGTATGTCTCCAGTTTTGCACAACACACGTGACTATCTTTTTATTTTCTTTCTCTCGTCTCTCTCCTACGTCTGAAGTGGCTGGATTTCTAAGTTTATTATTATTTTTTTTAAGTGAAGAAAGCTGGAATCTCTTGGGCATATATTAATAGAAGACAGTCCAGGTGACCGGACATTTTCTTGTTGGTATCTACTTATTCATTATTTATTTACATTTGATAACCGGGTAGTGTCTGGCTGGGCAAGAAGCCCGTTTTCAGCAGAGACCTGGAGAGAAAAGCTCCCAATAGAAGATGCAATAATTAGAGAGTAATAAAGCAGCCTACATGAAGAAGGTTACAATTGTTAAAACATTGGACTGTAGTACAATATAGATTAGCTAAAAAGACATAATATACACAAAGATGTAAAAGAGTTCAATGTTTAAATCTTCATCAGAGTTTAACAAAAGACATAATATACACAAAGTTGCAGTAGGGTAAAAGATTAAAACATTGAAACAAAATTTGAAGTCACAGTATTATAAATTCTTTTTTTTTTTTTTTTTGCTATTTGATTGGCAAAAGAGAGTGGAGAGTAATTGTAAGTGGAGATGGAAGAGCAGAGTAGGAATTGCTTACCCAGAGGAAGTGCAGGAGCATAGCCAGTGATTTGAAAAATATTCTGTTTGAGCTGTTTGAAGTCGTGCGTATCAGGAATGGATCGAAGGTGCTGGGGAAGACTATGCTTGATTTTACAACGGCACACTGGTTGGGCCGACCAATCAGCGTGCATATTTTTGAATGTTAATGGCCAGTCATTGTACAATATCCAGTATACTGTCATATCATAGTTGTAAACATCATGTTAACTCCCCAATTAGAACTCCCCAATCTTCTCAAACTCAACCAACTTACGGAAGCTTTTAAAATTATCAACCAACCGGACAGAACCCCCTCTCTGAGCAAAATCCTGACCCCCTACTCCAACCTAAAATCTCTCAGGTCAGCTAATAGTCTCCAGGTACTAACCATTAAATCTAATAACTCTGGAGGCGATGCTCTCTATGCCAATTCCATTGGAAAGCTATGGAATTCCCTTCCTACTAGCCTAAGACTCATGACCTCGATTAATCAATTCAGAAATCACCTCAAAGAATTTCTCAAGTCTCATTGGTCATGCCCATGTCCTAAACCAGACTAGTCTCTGTAGTATCTACCCTATCCCAGAGAATATCAACCTACCGCTTCGGCTTCATTTTGTAGCCATGCTTAGGATTATCTATACAATATTGTGATTGTTATTTTTACAAATATGTCATACCAATGTCTTTTTCTATTGTCTATATGTTATGCTACTCTATACCATTTGTAAATGTATTTTGTATTCTCTCTATGTGTGGAGCTTTTCTCCCCGGGCCTCTACTGAAAATGGACATGTATCCAGCTAGACTAGCCTGGTCAACAAATGTAAAATAAAAATAAATAATAATAAAATGTTAAGTATGTATGCCACGGACACACTGCCTTTTCACAACTCTCTATAGCATTGTCAGTATTACAGTGTTGCAACATTGTTACAGCTTTCCAGTAGTTGTGTAAACTATGCAGCTCCTAGCTGCTATGTGTCCTACTCTTCCTGTTCTCCCAACCCGTACAGTCTTGTCCTTCTAAACTAATTCCCCCCTCCCCAGTGTAGCACTAGCTTTCCTCCCACTTCTCCCCCTCCATACTTTGCTGCCTTTACCTGAGCTGCTTTTCACTTGTTAGTACTCTGATGTTTCCCCTACCTCACCTCTAGCAAATGTCCGCCATAATGCATTGCTTCACTCCAGATACACACTTCAACAAATCCTGTACAGAATTGTTCCTGTGCAACAAATCCCAACAGCCCTCCATCACAATTGCCTATTCTACCAACAACGCCACTGCACATGGAGACTCTGTCCTTCATCACCACATAACCAATGTATATCACGTTCGTCCTTCAGTCTAGCAGGTGTCTGACATCACCTGTGCCACAGCCTCATCTGTGGACCTGCTACTGACCATGTGCTTCTCAACCTTCCACATTTCTTTAGGAACCCATTCCCTGCTCCGTCTCCACCCCCTTTGTCTCTCTAAAGCCAGGCTGGACACCCCCTTTTACTAATAACCAGGCTTCATTTCATAACCTCCCCGGTACTTTAAAGCCTCCTAATGTCTACCTCCATGAAAAGTTTGAACATTAGTAAGATGCAGATTTCTACACAGTCTGTCAGTATGATACAAAAAAGGAGTGTCTGTTAATGGGAAGATTTACACCTTGACCACCTTGGATGTCAGAGTGATACATTCTCCGACCCATAGGATCACTGCTTACATGTGCTGATTCATATTCACTTACCGTACTTAATTTTCTGTCATATTACTGATTGCTTATGTGTCTGCTTAGTGAATCTTTGCCAGTGTGGGACCACAGTTTGCCATTAGTTCATCTTTTTGCCAGCCTGTTACCCCTAGATCGTTGGGGGAATGTGCCAACTGCCTCATGGCTTACTAACAACTACTTAGGTTCATAGGTTGGTACTAGGCTATCAGCCCTAGGGCCTATGCAAGCCTAGCCATAAAAATTCCCTGGATATTTCTTCCCACAATATTTATTTCTTTGGACCCCTTTCTAGCAGGGTGACTGACATGATCCCCGGGGTGAATATCCTATCTCCCACCCAATCATCAAGGTTCCTTTTGAAGAGGGCCAATGAGGCACTCTGCTTGACATGTATGGGCAGTCTATTCCAGAGTTTGGGGAGTCTCTGGGTCAGGAACCTATCCCTCCAACATGTTTTGTTCATTGTGATGACAAGTTTTAGATCACTGGAGTGTGTAGCTCTGAGGGATTGGGATTTCTTTAAGTGGAGCATGTCCAAGAGCTCAGGGTTTGACATGGCCTTGTATGTTAAGCAGAGATCGCCTCTGAGTAGACGATATGCCACAGAGTATAGCTGGAGTTTTTTTAGACGGTCAGCATATGGCATCTGCTTTAGGCCTGTGATTCTTTTAGTGAGGTATTTCTGTGGCCTTTCCAGCTGTTGCAGATGTCTTGTGAGGTACATACCAAACGGGGCATTATACTCTATATGAGGGATGAGTACAGTGGGGCAATTACCTCTTTTTTTCTGGATGAAAAGCCCTTAGTGATTGCTACCTGATACAAAATCCACTTTTGTGAGGTGCAGATACATAGCCAGTGTGGAGGCTTTGCCCTTGATTGCGAGCAGAATTGTCCTATACCTCTGGAACTCAACATATGCATTAAACCTATATTTTCTGAGTTATTGAAGAAAAAATCCCTCCCTAACTCTCTCCTAGCAAATGCGCCAGTGACCCAGACCTCAGAAACATACTTGTCCTTTACTCATAGCATGAACAGAAGCATCCAGTGTCTTCTTCAAACAGGAGCTAGCAGAACTGCATGCCTAAGCCCTTAATTCTGCCTGAACATGCTTCCATATATGACTGTGTCCTGATCATACAGGTGATCATATGTTCAGATACATGGGACATATTTACTACAGAATGGACACTCTCTGTGGTCCAAAATAATTGTAGCCCCATCAACCTCACCAGCTTTGTATGCAAAACCTTGGAACTTGTCATAGCAGAGCTTACTTGTGTGGATTTAGGCAACGTTATGGCTGTGTAGACCTCAATCAGTTGGGTTTTGTGACGTGCAGGTCTTATAGTTTGAACATAGTAAGTTTTTTTTTTTTTTTAAGTTACGGAGGATATGGACAGTTGCCTTTCAGTTCCTCCTGCTCATCTCAAACTGCCCAGAGCTTTTGATACTATCCCCCATGCTGGTATTACTAAAAACGTAGACAAAGTTAATGTAAACCCTCACACTGACTGTTGAATTGTAGATGGGATTTATCTATTGGCTAGCCAAGTCATGAAAGTTGTTGGCATCCACTCTGAATGTAGTATTGTAACTAGTAGGATACCACAGGGATCAGTGCTGGGCCCTCTTTGAATGAAACATTGTAACTAGTAGGGTACCACAGGGATCAGTGATAGGCCCTCTCTGAATGTAACATTGTAACTAGTGGGGTACCACAGGAATCAGTACTGGGTCCTTTCTGTATGTAACATTGTAACTAGTGGGGTACCAGAGGGATCAGTGCTGGACCCTCTCTGAATGTAACATTGTAACTAGTGGGGTACCACAGGGATCAGTGATGGGCCCTCTCTGAATGTAATATAGTAACTAGTAGGATACCACAGGGATCAGTACTGGACCCTCTCTGAATGTAACATTGTAACTAGTGGGTACCACAGGGATCAGTACTGGACCCTCTCTGAATGTAACATTGTAACTAGTGGGGTACCACAGGGATCAGTGATGGGCCCTCTCTGAATGTAATATAGTAACTAGTAGGATACCACAGGGATCAGTACTGGACCCTCTCTGAATGTAACATTGTAACTAGTGGGGTACCACAGGGATCAGTACTGGACCCTCTCTGAATGTAACATTGTAACTAGTGGGGTACCACAGGGATCAGTGATGAGCCCTCTCTGAATGTAATATAGTAACTAGTAGGATACCACAGGGATCAGTGCTGGGCCCTCTTTGAATGAAACATTGTAACTAGTGGGGTACCACAGGGATCAGTGATGGGCCCTCTCTGAATGTAACATTGTAACTAGTGTGGTACCACAGGAATCAGTACTGGGTCCTTTCTGTATGTAACATTGTAACTAGTGGGGTACCACAGGGATCAGTACTGGACCCTCTCTGAATGTAACATTGTAACTAGTGGGGTACCACAGGGATCAGTGTTAGGCCCTCTCTGAATGTAATATAGTAACTAGTAGGATACCACAGGGATCAGTGCTGGGCCCTCTTTGAATGAAACATTGTAACTAGTGGGGTACCACAGAGATCAGTGATGGGCCCTCTCTGAATGTAACATTGTAACTAGTGGGGTACCACAGGAATCAGTACTGGGTCCTTTACATTGTAACTAGTGGGGTACCACAGGGATCAGTACTGGACCCTCTCTGAATGTAACCTTGTAACTAGTGGGGTACCACAGGGATCAGTATTGGACCCTCTCTGTATGTAACATTGTAACTAGTGGGGTACCACAGGGATCAGTGATGGGCCCTCTCTGAATGTAATATAGTAACTAGTAGGATACCACAGGGATCAGTGCTGGGCCCTCTTTGAATGAAACATTGTAACTAGTGGGGTACCACAGGGATCAGTGATGGGCCCTCTCTGAATGTAACATTGTAACTAGTGGGGTACCACAGGAATCAGTACTGGGTCCTTTCTGTATGTAACATTGTAACTAGTGGGGTACCACAGGAATCGGTACTGGGTCCTTTCTGTATGTAACATTGTAACTAGTGGGATACCACAGGAATCAGTACTGGGTCCTTTCTGTATGTAACATTGTAACTAGTGGGGTACCACAGGGATCAGTGCTGGACCCTCTCTGAATGTAACATTGTAACTAGTGGGGTACCACAGGGATCAGTGATGGGCCCTCTCTGAATGTAATATAGTAACTAGTAGGATACCACAGGGATCAGTACTGGACCCTCTCTGAATGTAACATTGTAACTAGTGGGGTACCACAGGGATCAGTACTGGACCCTCTCTGAATGTAACATTGTAACTAGTGGGGTACCACAGGGATCAGTGATGGGCCCTCTCTGAATGTAATATAGTAACTAGTAGGATACCACAGGGATCAGTACTGGACCCTCTCTGAATGTAACATTGTAACTAGTGGGGTACCACAGGGATCAGTACTGGACCCTCTCTGAATGTAACATTGTAACTAGTGGGGTACCACAGGGATCAGTGATGAGCCCTCTCTGAATGTAATATAGTAACTAGTAGGATACCACAGGGATCAGTGCTGGGCCCTCTTTGAATGAAACATTGTAACTAGTGGGGTACCACAGGGATCAGTGATGGGCCCTCTCTGAATGTAACATTGTAACTAGTGTGGTACCACAGGAATCAGTACTGGGTCCTTTCTGTATGCAACATTGTAACTAGTGGGGTACCACAGGGATCAGTACTGGACCCTCTCTGAATGTAACATTGTAACTAGTGGGGTACCACAGGGATCAGTGTTGGGCCCTCTCTGAATGTAATATAGTAACTAGTAGGATACCACAGAGATCAGTGCTGGGCCCTCTTTGAATGAAACATTGTAACTAGTGGGGTACCACAGAGATCAGTGATGGGCCCTCTCTGAATGTAACATTGTAACTAGTGGGGTACCACAGGAATCAGTACTGGGTCCTTTACATTGTAACTAGTGGGGTACCACAGGGATCAGTACTGGACCCTCTCTGAATGTAACCTTGTAACTAGTGGGGTACCACAGGGATCAGTATTGGACCCTCTCTGTATGTAACATTGTAACTAGTGGGGTACCACAGGGATCAGTGATGGGCCCTCTCTGAATGTAATATAGTAACTAGTAGGATACCACAGGGATCAGTGCTGGGCCCTCTTTGAATGAAACATTGTAACTAGTGGGGTACCACAGGGATCAGTGATGGGCCCTCTCTGAATGTAACATTGTAACTAGTGGGGTACCACAGGAATCAGTACTGGGTCCTTTCTGTATGTAACATTGTAACTAGTGGGGTACCACAGGAATCGGTACTGGGTCCTTTCTGTATGTAACATTGTAACTAGTGGGATACCACAGGAATCAGTACTGGGTCCTTTCTGTATGTAACATTGTAACTAGTGGGGTACCACAGGGATCAGTGATGGGTCCTTTCTGTATGTAACATTGTAACTAGTGGGGTACCACAGGAATCAGTACTGGGTCCTTTCTGTATGTAACATTGTAACTAGTGGGGTACTACAGGGATCAGTGATGGGCCCTCTCTGAATGTAACATTGTAAATAGTAGGGTACCACAGAGGTCATTGTAGGGACACGTCTTGTTTGACATTTATTTTATAGACACGCAAGTCAGAATCCCAGAAGTGTGGTTGACCACATTTGCTGATGACTGCAAGCTGGACACTATTATCTCCTCATCCACTGATACTAAACAGCTCCATCCAGATCTGGAATGTGCACATACCTGGTGTACCAAAAGTCATCAAGGTCTGGGATGTGCACAAACCTGATGTGCTAAAAGTCAGCAAGGTCTGGGAAATGCACATACATGGTGTACCACAGGTCAAGGTCTGGGGCATGCACATATGTGGTGTACCAAAAGTCATCAAGGTCTGGGACATGCATATACCTGGTGTACCACAGATCAAGGTCTGGGATGTGCACATACCTGGTGTACCAAAAGTCATCAAGGTCTGGGACATGCACATACCTGGTGTACCACAAGTCAAGGTCTGGGATGTGCACATACCTGGTGTACCACAGGTCAAGGTCTGGGCCGTGCACATACCTGGTAGGAAAGCTGTTCCCACTTTGCATATTATTAATGGTACTTCGCTTCAGACAAATGCAGTCATAACTGACCTAGATAATTATGTGAACAGCTCTCTGTTGTTAAGTAATCATGTTTCCATCATAGCCAGGACATTTGTCTATCCCATTTAATTTATAAGGGAATGTCTTCATGATCCAAAGAGGGTCAACCTACTGCTGTACTCCTCCTTTATCAGACCCATCATCAGGTACTTTGCCCCTTGTGATGTGTACAAATTCAACTATATTTCTCAAATGGAAAGGCCCTAAAGATCTCTAACCAAAAATTTAAATGTGTTAAGTACTTTAGATATCCTGTCGGATATGCACAACTCTCCTTAGCAGCCTGCAGGCTGCTCCAGGGTAAACTATGGAGCTAGTTTTTGAGCCAAGAAGGAACCAGTCCTGTTTGGCGACCTGTTTTTTTACAACATTAATGGCTTTCCAAACACCTACATTTGTGACCTAAATCTAAATCTGCACCAGCATGAACAAGACTCGCCCTCATTAATTTTTGAGGTGAGCAGTGTTGACTGCATAAACGGTGGTGCTGACTTGTTAGTGTTGTCTTGTATATAACTAGGCTGTTCATAGGTTCATAGGTGTGTACAAGGCTAATGGCACCGGAGCCTTTAAAAGCCTAGCCCATAGAAGTGCCCTGGTATCATGCCGCCCGACGTTAGTTCCCAGAAGACCCACTGGAGTGATCCCAGTGTCATGGTTACCCTGGTCACATACCTAACTGTGGTCGTGTGTGTGCGCCTAGTTACAGCTGATAAGAGTGAATGCGTAGACGAGCTAACACTCTTTTCATTTTTCAGCGTGCTGGCTGCTTTCTGTGCAAGATTGCAACATGGTTAGGGAGTTTGCCTTAACCCCACTGATGTGCTATCTCAGAGTTAGTATATATATATATATATATATATATATATATATATATATATATATATATATATAATTAGCAGAAGGTGTGAGGGGTGCAGGGAAGCTTCCCCCTGGCAAAAAGTACTGGTTGTGCGGGGAGGTGTTTTTTTTTTATGTATATGTATATATATATATATATATATATATATATATAAACTATTCGATTTGCCCTAAAATGGTCTCTCTTTTTTGTTTGCCATTTTGAAGCAATCGATATTTGATGTTATACTCCAGTGTAATTTGTGTGTGTGTGTGTGTGTGTGTGTGTGTGTGTGTGTGTGTGTGTGTGTGTCCATGTGTATATGTTTGTGTGTGTGTATATATATGCACGCACACACACACACACACGTGTCTATATATATATATATATGCAGACGCATGCGCGCGCACGCACAGACACACACACACACAGACAAGCGCGCGCACACACACACACACACACACACACACACACACACACACACACACACACACTCAGTGGATGTGTACACACCCCTGTTAAAATGCTAGGTTTTTGTCATATAAAAAACTGAGACCACAATAAATCATTTCAAAACCTTACCCCCCTTTAATGTGACCTATAGCCTGTACAATTCAATTGAAAAACAAACAGATCTGTTAGCAGAAAAATATAAAAAATAAAAAACATACAATGAGCTGGTTGCGTAAGTGTGCGCACCCTTAAACTAATACTTTGTTGAAGCACCTTTTGATTTAATTATACATTCAGTCTTCATGGGTACACACCTGCCATCAATTAAAGAGACTCTGATTAACCCCAAATAAAGTTCAGCTGTCCTAGTTGGATTTTCCTGACATTTACTCAGTTGCTTGCTACAGCAAAAAAACATGTTTGCAGAGATCTCAGAAAGCATCAAAGGGATCTCCATTGTTGAAAGGTATCAGTCAGGAGAAGGGTACAAGAAAACTTCCACAGCATTGGATATACCATGGAACACGGTGAAGACAGTCATCAAAAAGTGGAGAAAATATAGGACAACAGTGACTTTGCAAAGAACTGGACGTCCCTCCAAAATTGATGAAAAGACAAGAACTGGACGTCCCTCCAAAATTGATGAAAAGACAAGACAAAAACTGGTCAGGGAGGCTGCCAAGAGACCTACAGCAACACTGAAGGAGCTGCAGGAAGTTTTGGCAAGTACTGGTTGTATATTACATGTGACAGCAGTCTCCCGTATCCTCCGTATGTCTGGACTGTGGGGTAGGGTTGCAAGACGGAAGCCTTTTCTTACACAGAAAAACATCCAGGCCCAGCTAAAATTTGCAAAACAATACATCATCTCCCAAAAGCATGTGGTAAAATGTGTTATGGTCTGATGATTGGATGGGAAATAAGAAATTCACCCCAGGGATCATCTCTGTGGCTCTGCTCGACAGGGGCACAGGAAAATAATTTTCTTGGGTGGCGAAAGCTAGGGTACCTTTTTGGCTAGGCTTATATAGGCCCAAGGGCCAATAGCCTAGTACCTACCTATGAACCCATGAGACCAAGATTGAACTTTTTTGGCCACAATTCTAAAAGGTAGGTTTGGCACAAAAGCAACACTTTGCATCACCAAAAGAACACATTCTCAAGGTGAAGCATGGTGGTGGCATTATCATTCTTTACGGTTGCTTTTCTTCAGCTGGAACTGGGACTTTAGTCAAGGTTGAGGGAATTATGAACAGTTCCAAATACTAGTCACTTTTGGCCCCAAACCTTCAGGCATCTGCTAGAAAGCTGAAGATGAAGAGGAATTTCACCTTTCAACACGACAATGACCCCAAGCATACATACAAATCAACAAAAGAATGGCTTCACCCGAAGAAAATTAAAGTTTTGGAATGTCCCAGAGAGAGCCCAGACCTAAATCCAATAGAAAATATTTGGGGTGACCTGAAGAGGGCTGTGCACAAGAGATGCCCTTGCAATCTGACAGATTTGGAGTGCTTTTGCAAGGAAGAGTGGGCAAATATTGCCAAGTCAAGATGTGCCATGCTGATAGACTCCTACCCAAGAAGACTGAATGCTGTAATTAAATCAAAAGGTGCTTCAACAAAGTATTAGCTTAAAGGTGTGCACACTTATACAACCAGCTTATTTTATGTTTTTTTATTTTTTATATCCCCCCCAACAGATTTGATTATAGGTCACATTAAAGGTTGGAAAAGTTTTGAAATTATTTATTTTGGTCTTATTTTATTATATCACAAAAACCTAGCATATATATACATTATATATATATATATATATATATATATATATATATATATATATATATATATAAAATTTTATTTTTATTTTATTTATTTTACATTTGTTGACCGGGCTAGTCTAACTGGATATATTTCCATTTTAAGTAGAGGCCCGGGGAGAAAAGCTCCAACATAGCACAAAATGTAATATACATAACAAAGTAAGAGGTATTTAGAATAAAAAGAAGGATTTTCAAAAGGTGAGTATAGTCATATAACAGTCATGTGATCGTTTGATAAGAGAGATGCACTAGAGTTCATTGTTAGTTAACAAACACTTGTGGTTATATAAGTGTTACAATGACCAGTTTTTAGTATACAGAGTGGTATGTAGAGTATGATTATGTATCCAGAGACAGTATGAAGATATAAACAGGAAAGGTAGTAGATTAATCCGGGTTAGTGCAGGGACATAACCAGACTGATTTGAGGTGAATTTTGACTTTTTGCTTAAAGAGTGACAGTGAAGGTAGTAGAGTTAGATCGGTAGGTAGAAGGTTCCAATGTTTCCCAGCAGTATTGGAGAATAGCCTGTCGCCTGACAAGTTATTGGACTGACTTATGCTAGCAAGTAGTTTACTTGAAGAGCGTAGGGAATTCAGATTATTATAAGGGGTAATGAGGTTAGCAAGTATTGGAGTATTATTTGGTTGGTAAATGATTTTATGAGCAATGGTGAGTTGGGAAAAAATTAGCATGTTAGGAAGTTCAAGCCAGTCTAGCTACTTTAGATTCAGACAGTGGTGTGTTCGAAATGCATTACCAGTGGCAAATCTGGCAATATTGTTGTAGGAGTTAGACAGTTTGAGAAGATTATTTTTTTTAGATTAGTATAAATAGAAGAAGCATAGAGAAAAATTGAGATTAAGTGAGAGTGGGCAGTGGTGGTTCTAGCTATGGGAGTTAAGAAGGGTTTGATTCGATATAAGGAGCCCATTTTTCTGTTCACTGTTTGAATGGTGTTATTTATGTGGCTATCGAAGTTAAGGTTGTTGTCAATTGTGACTCCTAATAGTTTGGTAGTAGGAGGAGTAGTAGGATCAGGAAAGATGAGGGTACCATTGTTAGATTTAACAGAGAAGTCAATAGGAGAGGACCTATTGGTAGGTGTGAAGAGTAGAAGCTTGTTTTTTTTGGCGTTCATAGGTTGGTACTAG
Source organism: Protopterus annectens (assembly GCF_019279795.1). Classification (NCBI taxonomy): domain Eukaryota; kingdom Metazoa; phylum Chordata; order Ceratodontiformes; family Protopteridae; genus Protopterus; species Protopterus annectens. The sequence goes on from NC_056740.1 coordinate 450,609,359, forward strand.
GCTATCAGCCCTAGGGCCTATACAAGCCTAGCCATAACAATTCCCTGGCTATTTCTTCCCACATTATTTACTTTCCTGGACCCCTGTCTAGCAGGGTGACTGACGTGATCCCTGGGGTGAATTTCCTTTCTCCCATCCAAACATCAAGGTTCCTCTTGAAGAGGTCCAAAGAGGCACTCTGCTTGACATGTATGGGCAATCTATTCCAGAGTCTGGGGAGTCTCTGGGTCAGGAACCTATCCCTCCAGCATGTTTTGTTTATTGTGATGACAAGGTTTAGATCCCAGGAGCATGTAGCTCTGAGGGATTGGGATTTCTTTAAGTGTAGCATGTCCAACAGCTGTGGGTTTGACATGGCCTTGTATGTTAAGCAGAGATCGCCTCTGAGAAGACGATATGCAACAGAGTATAGCTGGAGTTTTTTAAGGTGGTCAGCATAGGGCATCTGCTTTAGGCCTGTGATTCTTTTAGTGAGGTATTTCTGAGGCCTTTCCAGTTGTTGCAGATGTCTTGAGAGGTACATACCAAATGGGGCGTTGTATTCTATAATAGGTCTAATGAGGGATGAATACAGTGGGACAATGACCTCCTTTTTTCTGGATGAAAAGCCCTTCGTGATGAGGTGTGCCACATAGAAGGATTTTCTGACTGTTGTGGCGATGTGGTTATCGAAGGTGAGCCCACTGTCCACCTGTGTCCCTAAGTCTCTTATCACACTTTCTGTGTTTAGTGTACTGCCACCTATATAGTAATTCATGTATACATGTTTTTTCCCAAAGGGGATAACAATACATTTCTTGGCATTGAGCTTGAGCCCATGGCTCTGGCACCAAGCATCTGTTTCTGTAAGGCCCTTTTGTAGAGTATCCACATCATTTGGGGATTCAATAATGGCTCCCAGTTTGCAGTCATCTGCAAACTTTGTTAGCCAGAGTCCCTTAGTGTTGACCTGTACTTCAGAGAAATAGATGCCAAACAAGAGCGGCCCCAGGACTGAACCCTGAGGTACTCCACTTGTCACTTGTCTGGAGCTGGATTTGGAGTCGGCTACCTTTACAGTGTGGGTTCTATCAGTAAGCCATTTAGCAACCCATTGGGTGACATAGGGATTAATACCTATGATTCCAGAGTGGGGAATGGTGTCAAAGGCCTTGGCAAGGTCTAGATAGGCTGTGTGGACCACCTTACCCTTGTCCATGGCTCTGGAGACTGATTCAAAGAAGTCAATCAGGTTCAGGAGACAAGATTGGCCCTTCACAAACCCAAACTGGGTGGGGTCCAGTGTTTGAAGGTTGCCAATGTCTTTGTTTATAAGTTCCATGATAATACGCTCCATGGCCTTGCAGATAAGGCTTGTCAGACTGATGGGACGGTAGTTTCCGGGATCCAAGGTGGATCCCCTTGTGGATTGGGATAACTGTAGCTCTGCGCCACTCAGTGGGCACGAAACCTGAGGTGAGGCTATGATTAAACATGACACTTAGGTGAGGTGCCAGTTCATATTGTAGTTCATGTAGTACACAGCCCGGGATGTCATCTGGTCCCATGGATGCTGTATTCTTGGCTTTAGAGAGTGCGTTTTGTACCTGTGTGGCCATTATTACTGGAATTTGGCAATCTTCCGGTATTGAGATGGGCCATTTAGGGGTGAGAGGGGGGTGAAGTTGGCACTGAATCGATCTGCCAGGATATTGGCAATATCCTTTGGATCAGTATATTTTTTGCCATTCTGTTTTAGCTCACAGCAGTTCTGAGCATTGCCATTTAGATTCTTGACATAATTATAGAATGCTTTGTGGTTGTCTTTGGAATCTTTGGCAATTTTATTTTCATAACTAACTTTGGAGGATTTTATGAGGCATCTCAGTTTCTTACTGAGGCTAGTAAGGGAGTTTTTTGCATCCTGGGATTTTCCTCTTTTCTGCAAAAGTTTCTTCCTTTTGTTGTAAAGTTTGTTTATGGCAGGGGACCACCAGATTGGCTTCCTTTTTCTGGATGAGAGCATTTTGGTTCTATTTGGGATGGCACGATTCATGCATGAGTGGATGTGCTCGTACAGTGCCTTAGTGTAGGATTCAGCAGTTGAACTTTCAGTTCCTGTCTGCATGGGTGTCATGAAGTTTGTCACTTCTGACTTGAGTAGCATGAAGTTGGCTTTGGAGAAGTTTTTTATGGTGGTTTCTTTACTGGGGGGTGGGGGTGGGATGTGGATGTTAAGGGCGATTAGCTTATGGTCAGACCTGACTAACGAGGGGGTGACCATAGGTATGGAGCATTGATTTGCCATGTTGGTAATGACCAGGTCTAGGATATTGGAGCCCCAGGTGGGACTATGGATTAGTTGATCCAGGGCGTTGGAATTTATGAATTCCAAGAACCGTTGCGCAAAGGTGTTGGGACATGAGTAGTTTTCCCAGTTAATGGCAGGGTAGTTAAAATCACCCAGTATTAGGGTGTTTGGTTCTATCTTAATATTTTCCAGTATGTTTAAACAGGTGTAGTGAGAATCTTGGGGTATGGTGGGGGATCTGTAGCAAGCTACAATTTGGATTGCAGTCTTACCTAGTGTTAGTTGCACTTGGAGAATTTCAGACACATTGTGTTGGCCAACTAGCCTGGTGGTGTGACTATCCTTGGTGAATATTGACACTCCTCCACCTTTAGTGTTTCGGTCCTGGTTTGGTGGGCGGAAAGTGTGGTAAGAGTTGTAGCCTGGTATTGCAGGGATGCTCTCTGGAGCCTTGAACCAGGTCTCAGTTACTGCACAGATATCGATGTTCTCCATTTTAGGAGTGCCTCGAGAGAGTGCATTTTGAGGTTTAGACTTATAGCATTGAGTAGCATTACCTTCAGATTTTGCATGCTTGTACCTGTTACGGTGGTGGTTTTGTCCTTTGAAGTTTGCCTAAAAAGGCACTATAGGGGTGGCAAGAGCCTTAGCCAGTAACCTGAATCCCAGGACGACAGGTGCAGACCATCTCTGGCAAAGCATCGTGGTCTGTCAATCATGTCATCCCAGGCAGACAGATACTGGATCCCCTTTGAATGACACCATAAGCTTAGCCAATTGTTGAAGTCAATCATTTTATCCTTATATTGTGGTATCATTCTGGGCAAAGGCAGGATGCTACTCAGGGCTAGGGTCATACCTGCCTGGGCCACATGATCCGAGAGCTCTTCCATGTCTCTTTTCATGTAGTCCAGGGAGGTACGTCTCAAGTCATTCACTCCAACATGGACAATGACAGAGTCATATTTGTACTTGTTGTGGAGTGACTTGAGTGCATGCGTTATGTGGCGAATCCTGGCACCCGACAGGCAGCTGACTGCAATTTTCTCCTTATTCAACCTGGTGAGAGGGACATCAGTGTGCCGGACTATAGAGTCACCTATGACTAAAGTGTTAGGTACATTGTCTTGCCTTAGGGGCTGTTGCTGGGTGGCACACTGGTGTTGTGAACTATGTGACACATTGGTTGTGATTGGTGTTTGTTTGCGTTTCCGCTTCAGAGGTCTTTGTTGCTTGGGCAGGTTACAGTTAAGGGCCTCTGCATATGTGGATTTAGTGTTGCTATATGTGGGTGTTGGTGCGGGTTTAGAAGGGCTATGTGTTGCTTGAGGTGTAGTGTGGGTGTTAACCTTCTCCTCTTGACTGTTTAGCACAATCTTGGGTGGAGAGCTTTGCTTCCATTTTGGCTATGTAAGTGCATCTCTCACAGGTTGTAGTGTTGGGTGGTAGGAGGAGAGGGTTGTCTGTGTACATGAGGCAATTGCTGCATTGCACCAGTATGCCCAGATTCACCAGGTGGACAGGAGAAATCACCAAAAGCTGACCCTTGGACATGCCTGGTTTGGGGCTCTTTTTTTCTTTGTAAAGTACAGGAGCTGTTTCCTTAGCAAGGTACTTTGCAATTATAGGCTGTTTAGTGCCTACTATTAATTTCTCCTTATTAACAGGGAGAGTTCAGTGTTTGTATGAGTTTAAGGCTTCCTAGTGCTTTCCAGCAGGTATTAGAGAAAGTGCTAGTCACAGGGATGCTTAAAGGTAAGATTGAAAAGAATGCACTCTGCAGTGTGCACTACAGAAGTTAGATGTGAAAGTAGGAAACTTGAGTTTTACCTATTTAAAAAATTAAGGTTTAGTGGAGAGTTACTATTTTTAAAACAGCAAGATGGATTGAAAGGGGTGGTCACTTTTGTAATTTGGTACTATGAAATACTGTAGGATGGCCAATAAATTTAAATAATTGAAGGGGTGGGATTTCAAAAATGATGATTTTGTGATTACTCACATAAGCCAGTGAAAGTAGAGAGAAATGAGATATATGGTCAGATTAACATAAGAGGCGGGCAACTAGAAAGACAGTGGTATTTAAATTCTGCCCGACTCAGAACAGAGAGAGCTGTGGTCTCTTGAAGTTTTAATATGCTGTTAAAACAGAATGCAAGCAAAACACAAGGTAAAGAAAACAAACTACAGTATTCAAAATATAGAAAGGCAATACAGTAATACAAAAAATATAAGCAAACTAACCTTTCCTTCACAGCAAAGTGTAGCAGAGTCTGGATGAGCCTTTCTGGTAAAGGAGGCAGCGTTTCAGGAATCAGTTTTTTACTGAGTTGAATACTTTTTGAGTTAGAGAGTGTAGTTCAGATGTGAAGCTGGCAGAAAATATAAGTGTGGAATCATCGGCATATTGAATGCAGGTGGCTTCAGGGACTGCTACATGAAGGCCGTTGATGAATAGTGAAAAAAGAAGAGGTCCAAAAATGGAGCCCTGGGGGACTCCAAGGGTGACTGGCAGGTGGGATGATAATTTATTTTCCCAGAGAACTGCCTGTTGCCTATTGTTAAGGTAAGATTTGAACCATTGTATAGCTGGGGTATCTAGAGCAAGAAGTTCAAGAGTATTTATAAGCAGTGGATGATTAACCATATCAAAAGCATTTGAAAGGTCGATGAAGAGAGCAGAAGAGAGGATGCTGTTATTACGGTTCTTATAGATGGAGTCAGTGAAAGATAGTAGAGCGGTGGTAGTACTATGAAATGGCCTAAAGCCATGCTGGCACTTAGCCAGAATGTCATGTTTAGTTAGCTAGTCTAGTAGCTGATGGTGAATGCATTTTTCCATGACTTTTGCTAAAGGTGATAGTAGAGCTATTCATCTGTAATTAGCGTAGTCGTTGGATTTACTACCTTTATGTAGGGGGATGATGTGGGAGATTTTCCAGATGTCTGGAATGATTCCTTCATTAATGGTTCGGTTAAGTAGGATGGATATGGGAAAGGCAATAACTTTGGCTGCTTTTTGCAAATATTCAGAAGGTAACTGGTCAGCTGAAGGAGTGCAAGGCTTAAGTTTTAGTAAGATTTTGTAGATGAAAGTGGTTGAGATAGGTTGAAATTTAAATGTTGGTAAAGATCCAGCTAAAGAAGATGGAAGCCTGGTGTTATCAGTAGAATGCTGGCTAGCTAGGGATTGTATGGTCTCTGTGAAGTAGGTGTTGAAGTTGTTGGTATGGTCTCTGTGAAGTAGGTGTTGAAGTTGTTGGTATGGTCTCTGTGAAGTAGGTGTTGAAGTTGTTGGCTATTTGATTTGGGGTGTTATGATCAGCATCATGAGGGGATGGTGTGCTAGAGTGACCAGGGTTGAGGAGCCTATTAATGTTAGTCCAAAATTTCTGAGGATTCTTTTGGTGTGTTTGTTGTAGCTTACAATAGTACTTCTTTTTGTCATAAAGTATAGCTTTTTTAGTTGTGTTTCTTAGCTGTCTAAAGGTTTGTTGTTCAGGGGAGGCTCTGTTAGTTCTCCAAATAGCCCAAGCTTTGTTTCTAAGTAGAATTTTTTGTCTAGTCTCTTTTGTTAGCCAGGGGGCTGGTTTGGATTTTATTCTACTAGATCGTTTAGGTGCATGCACATCATGGTTTAGGTGCATGCACATCTAGGATTGCAAGAAATTTAGAGTTAAAATATTTGACAGCCTCATCTAGTGGGAGTATTTTTAGAGGTTTCCAGTCACATGCATTGAGTTCGTTTTGGAATAGTACAGGGTTAAAGTGTTTCTTTGTTCGTGAAATCCTGTAGGTAGGGGCGTTAGAGATGTCATTCCTTTGTCTTATTATATAAGTTAGAGTATGATCACTTAGATCATCTGGTAAGGTTCCTACATTATAAGTATGTGGGTGATTATTAATAAGTATCCAGTCTAAGGTGCTCTCTTTTTTGATTGGTTTGTTTATTGTAGTAGTTGAGTTGATAGTTTGAATAAAGCCATGTAGATTAATATGTGCGGAAGGGTTATTAGTGTTGAAGGTTTTCCAGTCTGTGTTAATTATTGTTTGTTGTGGGTAAGTTGAGGACACCCAGCTAAGAATATCTTCTATTATAGTGATGTTATTACTGGGGGGGGGGGGGTAGGTAGATACAGATCACATAAAGGGATTTGTTAGGGTTGATTTGAAGTTTGGAGATGAGGACTTCAGCCTTACTGTCCAAAGGTGGTTTATCAGTTATAGAGGAGATCTGTAGGCCACTTTTATAGAGGAGTGCTACTCCCCCACCCTTACGTTTTAATCGGTCTTGTCTCAATATGTTATAGCCAGGGGGGATAATTTCATTATCCTTAGTTCCAGGTTTTAACCATGTTTCTGTAAGGCAGAAAATGTCGAAGGAGTGAATATCAAGGAGAGCATGAACGTGGGCAGTTTTGTTATTGATACTGCGGATATTGAGATGTGCTGTAAGAGAGTTGGAGAATTTGGTCAAGGTTGGCAGGTTTGGGGAAGTCGTGCAGTGAATATTTACTGTAGATGCATTGGTTGGGCCAGGATTAGGGTGTATGTCCCCATCCCTTACGGTAGGGCTTTGTGGTTTAGATATTGGGTTGTGTGAATAGTTAATTAGAAGTTTCCATTTCTTTATGAAAAGGTTGTTGTACTTAATGTGTGTGCATCAATGGTATTGAGGTGACATATAGCAGGGAGTGGAGATGATAATGTGTTTATGGGAGTGGGAGATATCAACAGTAGTTGTTTGTTTTGGTAAGAAAAAAAAGTAAGAAAAAAACACTGGAACCACCACGAAATAAAACAGCAACTGATTTAATTAATAAAAGAAACGAGCGCTTTCACGCACATCAAACGTGCGCTTCATCAGGTTACAGACAACATAACTTCTCTCCATCCTTATATACACTATAAATCACATAATAATAAAACAATTAAACAATAAAAATTAAACAATTAGGCATAACATATTAAATAGATAGGAAGTCTTGACCAAATTAGGCAATGTTAAAACACTGACACCTAGGTGTCTGTTACTATAAAACACCACAATTCAATATGTTAAGTGCAAATCTGCAAGACATAGAGGCTTAGTAAGAGTGTACTACCATATCTCCACTTTGTTGTATTAGGAGACATATCCTAATCATAACAAGTAAGTATAGATATATACAGTCATTCTATCACTATAATGGATCATAAAGAAAATTCCAATATGAAAAGTGCATAAAAATGCAAATAGTCCTGTATTAAAAATATGTACTGAACCCATCCTAAATAAAACAAAAAGGAAAGGAGGGAAAGGTATGGAGGTGTGAGGAAAAAGGGGGAAGGGGGAGGAGGGGAAGGAGGGGGGGAGGAAGGAAGGGAAGGTGGAAGACATAGGAAAGTGAAAGAAGATAAAGAGGAAGAAATAAAAAAAAATGTTTACAATAAGTCAGATGGAGTGACAGATGGCCCCCATCTACTATAAAAGTGCTGGTCTAATACTAACCGCTGTGTTGAGTCCTGGTTCTATGTGGGCTCTAAGGGACAAGATCCATTTTAGCTCATTAAGTTCAAGATCTAGATCGTTTAGGTGCATGCACATCATGGTTTAGGTGCATGCACATCTAGGATTGCAAGAAATTTAGAGTTAAAATATTTGACAGCCTCATCTAGTGGGAGTATTTTTAGAGGTTTCCAGTCACATGCATTGAGTTCGTTTTGGAATAGTACAGGGTTAAAGTGTTTCTTTGTTCGTGAAATCCTGTAGGTAGGGGCGTTAGAGATGTCATTCCTTTGTCTTATTATATAAGTTAGAGTATGATCACTTAGATCATCTGGTAAGGTTCCTACATTATAAGTATGTGGGTGATTATTAATAAGTATCCAGTCTAAGGTGCTCTCTTTTTTGATTGGTTTGTTTATTGTAGTAGTTGAGTTGATAGTTTGAATAAAGCCATGTAGATTAATATGTGCGGAAGGGTTATTAGTGTTGAAGGTTTTCCAGTCTGTGTTAATTATTGTTTGTTGTGGGTAAGTTGAGGACACCCAGCTAAGAATATCTTCTATTATAGTGATGTTATTACCGGGGGGGGGGGGTAGGTAGATACAGATCACATAAAGGGATTTGTTAGGGTTGATTTGAAGTTTGGAGATGAGGACTTCAGCCTTACTGTCCAAAGGTGGTTTATCAGTTATAGAGGAGATCTGTAGGCCACTTTTATAGAGGAGTGCTACTCCCCCACCCTTACGTTTTAATCGGTCTTGTCTCAATATGTTATAGCCAGGGGGAGATAATTTAATTATCCTTAGTTCCAGGTTTTAACCATGTTTCTGTAAGGCAGAAAATGTCGAAGGAGTGAATATCAAGGAGAGCATGAACGTGGGCAGTTTTGTTATTGATACTGCGGATATTGAGATGTGCTGTAAGAGAGTTGGAGAATTTGGTCAAGGTTGGCAGGTTTGGGGAAGTCGTGCAGTGAATATTTACTGTAGATGCATTGGTTGGGCCAGGATTAGGGTGTATGTCCCCATCCCTTACGGTAGGGCTTTGTGGTTTAGATATTGGGTTGTGTGAATAGTTAATTAGAAGTTTCCATTTCTTTATTAAAACGTTGTTGTACTTAATGTGTGTGCATCAATGGTATTGAGGTGACATATAGCAGGGAGTGGAGATGATAATGTGTTTATGGGAGTGGGAGATATCAACAGTAGTTGTTTGTTTTGGAGGGAGGTTGTGGAGGAAGAGATTGGAATTTTCAAAATAAGTTAGGAGATAGGCGGAGGTCTGGACAGGTAAAAATTTGGTTAAGAGTATTAAGTTGGTTAGGATAACTTTTATTGTAGTTTGCATATTGTTATATATAACTATACAAATACAAAGGAGGTTGGGTGGGACAAGATAATGAAGGACTGGTAGGATTGGGAGAGACTTAGGTAGAGGAAGGAGTAATGCTATTTGGGAAAACAGCACTATAAGTAGAGATACTAGAGAGAGAGTTAGAGGAGGAGGGTGTGGCTAGGTGGAGTAAATTGTTTGGGCGGATAATTGGTTGGATGAGTGAGGGGTGTTGTTTAGGAAGTATAAGATTAGGACCACTGGGGGTGGGTGGAATTTGGGGGTAGGGTAGGGGGCGGAGTGAGCCCGCTGGGCGAATGGAGCGGGTAGAGACAATTGCAGGAGAAGCTGGAGAAGAGACTATCAGAAATGCAGGTAACTTATAGGTAAGTGAGGTAGTACATGAGTAGGAAAGGTCTAGAATGACACAGAAATCTAACGAACGTAAAATAGAGGAGGGTAAATTACTGTTTCAGCACAAGGTGAATAAGAGGAGGAGCAGGTCAAGAACTAAAAAATTATAGTACAGTTGCAGGGGTAAAACAGGGAGAGAGGCAGTGAGTACTGGATAGGATGAGGATGAAGGGAGGTGAGAAGAAATACACTGTAATTACAGAGGTAGGACAGAGAGAGAGAGAGAGAGAGAAAAGCAGTGAATAAGGGATAGGATAAGGGTGCCACCTAGTGGACAAAACTAGTATTGAAGAAAGTGAGTGGAAGAGCTAACTAGAGAAGAGCTATAGAAGATCATTTTCTTTCGGCTGTTCCCGTTAGGGGTCGCCACAGCAGATCACCTGTTTCCATTTCTTCCTGTCCTCTGCATCTTGCTCTGTCACACCAACCACCTGCATGTCCTCTCTCACCACATCCATAAACCTTATCTTAGGCCTTCCTCTTTTCTTGTTACCTGGTAGCTTCATCCTTAGCATCTTTTTCCCCAATATACTCAGCATCCCTCCTCAGCACATGTCCAAACCAACATAATAGTGCCTCTCTGGCTTTGTCTCCAAACCTTCCAACCTGGGCTGACCCTCTAATATACTTATTCCTAATCCTGTACACCCTCATCACACCCAATGCAAATCTTAACATCTTTAATTCTGCCACATCCAGCTCAAACTCCTGCCTTTTTGTCACTGTCTCCAACCCATATAACATAGCTGGTCTCACGACCCTCTTGTAGACCTTCCCTTTCACTCTTACAGGTACTCGTCTGTCACAAATCACTCCTGACACTCTTCTCCACCCACTCCATCCTGCCTGTACTCTCTTCTTCACCTCTCTTCCACACTCACCGTTACTCTGAACTATTGACCCCAAGTATTTAAACTCATCCACCTTCGCCACCTCTACTCCTTGCATCCTCACCATTCCTCTAGCCTTCCTCTCATTCACACACATATATTCTGTCTTAGTCCTGCTGACCTTCATTCCTCTTCTCTCTAGAGCATATCTCCATCTCTCCAGGGTCTCCTCCACCTGTTCCCTACTCTCACTACAGATCACAATGTCATCTGCAAACATCATAGTCCACGGGGACTCCTGTCTGATCTCGTCTGTCAACCTGTCCATCACCATTGCAAATAAGAAAGGGTTCAGAGCTGATCCTGATGTAACCCCACCTCCACCTTAAACGCATCCGTCACTCCCACCGCAGACCTCATTGCTGTCACACTACCCTCGTACATATCCTGTACCACTCTTACATACTTTTCTGACACTCCTGACTTCCTCATACAATACCACAACTTCTCTCTAGGCACCCTGTCATATGCTTTCTCTAAGTCTACAAAAACACAATACAACTCCTTCCCACATTCTCTGTACTTCTCCATCAACACTCTCAGAGCAAAGATCGCATCTGTAGTGCTCTTCCTGGCATGAAACCATACTGCTGATCACTAATCATCATGTCCCTTCTTAACCTTGCTTCCACTACTCTTTCCCATAACTTCA